>NC_086177.1:57576000-57876500 GCF_023053635.1 Elgaria multicarinata webbii
CTGAGTTCTCTGAGCAAATCCCTGGATGTAGTAATGGACAGAATGGGCTCAGAAACAAAAGCTTAAACCAGACAAGAAGAGCTGGTAGTAGTTTGATCCAGAGATGAGGAGATAGTGATTTTGTCTGTGTGAAGTAGGGTCATGCTCCCTAGGAAGAAACAGACTCATAGTATGGGGGTGTTCCTTGACAAACACGCCTGCTTGATTCCCATGAGGTAGTAATGGCATGGGGTGTCTTTTACCAGGTTTGACTGATGATGGCTGCGATCCTTCCTTTCACATAGGACTAGTGTATACTTTGATATTGGGTTCGCACAACACGCTAACAGCGGGTTGAACAGTGGGCTAGTGTATTGTCTGAACGCAACGTGTTATCTGCAGGATTGCTCATTAACCACACAGTGTGATTTATTAACCACCCTGAACAACCAAACAACAAGCTATGAGTTCTCAAGGTGGCTTGTTTGAGAAAAATAAACCACGCTGCATGGTTAACAAACCACCCTGTGGAAAACACGCTGCGTTCAGACTACTTGTTAACCCATGGTGGGTTAGCATGTTGTGAGAATCCAGCCATCATGATCAAGCCTGAATCGTCCATGATTTGGTAACTTCCCATTTGGACTACTACAATGCTTTCTTCACGGAGCTGATCTTGAAGGCGGTGGTTAGAAAGTTACATCCTGTGCAGAAATCTGAAACCTGCCTCCTGACAGAGGTGAGAAAGAGAGAGCACATAACTCCTCTTCTGCCTCCACTGCACTGTCTGCCTGTTTGTTTGCATGTCCAATTCAAAGTCAATCCTATACACAACTAACTCAGAAGTAAGTCCCATTGAGTTCAGTGGGACTTGTTTCCAGGTAATTAGTTATAGGATTACAGCCTTAGGGTACAATCCTATGCATGTTTAGACAGAAAGAAGGCCTACAACTCCCAGCATGCCCAGCCAACTTCCAGCACGCCCCAGTCTGGCTGGCTGGGGCTTGCGGCGAGTTGTAGTCCTTTTTCCCCCTTCCTAAATATGCATAGGGTTGCACCTTCAGTAATCTGAGTCCTGGCTGCCTTGAGGAGTTCCTCTTCTCTTATGCTGCTCCCACCCTCTTTTCTTAGAGTTGTGGAACATGCTGGGCTTCACATCCCATCTTTTACACACCAGCAAGGGTACAGAGCAGGGAGTTCTCTGTGTTATGTTTGCCATGCTTAGACTGACATCTAGTGGAGTGAAGCCCTTAGCATTAAAACCAATCTTCATCATCAAAGGTATGATCTTTTGTTTTTCTTCTCTTTTTAATAGAATGTTTCAGGGTAACAAGAACAAAAATTAGGCAGCCATTACGACAATATTAAACTGTTACCACAATTTGGGGCTCTATTGGCACCACAACTAATATATGCCAACATGCTATATAAATAAATAATAATAATAATAATAATAATAATGAACCTCTGATGTGCTGCTACTCTTCACCTTCTCTGAGGTACAAATAAAAACCACCCTCCTGATGTTAAGAAGCACGGACTTCTCTTAGCCCCTTTTTTAACTATGCAGCGATGGGCAATTGTTTTTTTTAAAAAAAAAATCTGAAGCATTTTTGCTTCTCAAATTCATGAAAAATAGCTATATATTTCTAAAATGTTCAGAGTGTATTCTCTTGTTTAAACGTCACATTAGGCCCTCCCTCCCAAATAGTCATATATTTCTAAAAAGTATCTGAAATTATTCATTATTGTTGAAAAGGTTACCAGGCTAGACAGACAAACAATCTGTGATATGATGCACACCTAAAATTTACAAAGCTGAATTCTTCATTCTAGATTGCAATAGATCTAGATTGGCCCCTGGAACTGAGAAATCTGCTTTTGACATTTGGGAACAGTTCAAGTACTCTGCCATGCTGATTATACCACAGTTGGTAGGGAAGAAATATGCACAGACACATTGAAACAGTGGCCTGTGATTTTATCTCATGAGCACAGGAGAAAATTTATATAAAAACATTTTTAAAAAACACACACATTGTGACAGGCACATAGAAAACTAATTTGGGTTTCTTATTTTAAAAATGCCACTTCACAGTCCTCGCAACATTAAGGGGGTTGGGGAGAGAAATACACACACACACACACACACACATCTTTGTTGTTAGATGACACATATCCCACTGGATAGAATACTAGGGCATACAAACCACATCTGCATTATTCTCATGTTGCAACTCCACAGTACCTTGAACTGCTGCTGATCTCCACCCAGCCGATCTTCCAGGAAATGTGTAGGAGAAATCCACCAACTAGAGTCTGCCACCTTCAATTGCAACAAACACAAAATCACTTTGTTTCCAAACAATTCAACCCAGGTTAACTATGACTCACAATGGTGGCTTCTTCCATGAGTGACAAGCAGCCTGATCACATGGTGCCTTGAGTCATTGGATGGGTGGTATAAATATCCACAAAACAAAATGCCATTTATAGAACAAAACAAAGACAATATATATTGTGGGCTGTAGCTCAGCAGCAGAGCACATACTTTGCACACAAAGGTTCCAGGTTTAATTCTTGACATCTCCAGGCAGGACTGGGAAAGAGTTCTCTCTAAAACCCTGAGGAACTGCTGCCTGTCAGTGCAGAGCAGGTGATATTGAGCCAGACGGATCAATAGTCTGATTCAGCCTAAGGCACCTCCCTCGATGGGCTCCCTAATAACTTGCAACTTCAGCTGCTGCAGTGCCAGAAGCAGTTAAAATGGGGCAGGGTTGGGGAAACCAGCACATTTCACACAGCTAAAAACTAGAACCCAGGTTGTAAGTTGTAAGCTCAGGACTCAGAGCTTTGGACTGGGAGTTCGGGAGATCCAGGTTCTAGTCCCTACTCAGCCATGGAAACTGGGTGACTTTGGGCCAGTCACAGACTCTCAGCCCAGCCCACCTCACAGGGTTGTTGTTGTGAGGATAAAATGGAGAGGTGGAGGGGAATTATGTATGCTGCCTTGGGTTCCTTGAAGGAAAAAAGGCGGGATATAAATGCAATAATAAATAAATAAATAAGTTACACTGAAGATACTGTATTATTTCCAACATATAAAACACAAATGTCAACCCTACTTTTGGCTAGAATGAATATTCAATCAAACAAAAATCTGGGATGAACTGCTGTCAGTTAGAGATAAGCAGCATGAGATATGAATGTTCTCATGATCCTGTTGGGTGGCTCTACACAAGCCATTACTGTGCCACAGGCCTGTTCCTCATATATCAGGCATGGGCAACATAACATTGGCTGGGGTCTGGATTGCACCCACCAGCAACTGGAAAGCTTCCATTTCACCATGATGGCTAATAGCCACTGTCAGACATATCATCCATGAGTTTGCCTAATCTTCTTTTAATGGCCATATCTTCTGGCAGTGAATTCCATACATTCATTATGCATTGTGTGAGAAAGCACTTCTTTTTTCTGTCATAGTTCTACTGTCAATCAACTTCATTGAGTGATCTCATCTTTTAGTATTATTGGAGAAACGTGTCTCTCTATCCACTTTCTCCACACCATGCATAATTTAATACACCCTATCATCAACTTACATGCATCTTGGCAGAGCTCGTAACTCAGGATTTGAAAAGTGTTGTAATCTGAGAGCTTTCACGCCATCTCACTCTTAGCCTGCTCTTTCCCCAGTCGCCATTTTAAAAACACCCATCAGAACTCTTCCTCAGAACAGTTCGATCACCCTGCTTCAACCAGTCTGCCATCTTAGCTTCCGCCTCAAGCCACCGTCTTCATTATGACTAAACTGTCTTTGAGTGTCCCTCCTGTGCTGTTTTTGCGAGGCAGATTGTACAGTGTACAATGAGACTGGGCTGTGATTCAGCATTAAGAAAAACTATTTCCTAGACACTAAGTCAAATACACATACCATTATACAAACTGAATCTACTGAATTTCTACCTGTTAAAGACACAGAGACTCCTGGGGAGCAAGAGTAAGATGGCAATTATGAAAGACACTCCAGTGTCAAACTGCTACAGTTGTATTATTAAGGTCTGATTTTCCCAGGTACTACTTTATTACAACTAACTCATAAAGAAAGCTGATCTTTCCTGATTACATCATCTAACTAGAAAGAAGGTTAAGTCTTTCTGCTGTAGGAGCAAATGGGCAGCAATCTTTGTTATGGAGATTGCCTACTAATGGTTCAAAATGGCTGATGGTGAACGTTCCCTTAATGTGAGGTCACTGCTAGGAAATAGTTGGAGATCTTTTTTAAGTGTTTTGAATGGGATAAAGATATCAGAACTTGGAGGAAAAACAAGAACTTGAAGAGGGGGGTTAATGGAAGGGGTGTGGGTGTGTGAGAGCAAGCGAGCAGTTTTTGATACAGAAGCAGAGAAAGTTGAGCTGGGGAGTGAGGAGCATGTGACAATACAAAATATCAAGAGTTCTCTACATGACAGCAGTGATATGCAACACTAACATTAGCCTCTGACTAGTACAGTTATCTACTGATATAAGACTCTTATTTTTTAAATGTGCTTTTACAATTGTACTTACCCTTGAAAAAGGGTAGGGTAGGTGAATTTCAGGACAGACAGGACATACTGGAAAACAAATGCCAAGTTAAAAGACATTACATAATATTAAAAAAAAGACAGACAAGGGCAGCATAATGAAGAATTCTTACAGCAATCATAAGCATGTTCTTCAAACATCTGTTCAGTTTTGGTTCTCAGTGCACCTGTTCTCAGTGCATACGTAGGGTCACTTCTGATGTTACAGTTCCCTTCCTCAACGGTTTTTGAAAGGCCAAAGAGTCACATTGTTGTAATGTCAGAACGACATGTGTACAAGATATAGGGATGCAGAAAGCTCTCGTAGGGCGCGATCCTATGTTTAGATAGAAGTGCTGGGAGTTGTAGGACTTTTTCTGTTTAAACATACATAGGATGCCGCCCTTATACTGGGTCCAACTATTTCTCCACAAATGCAGTACTGTCTCTTCTGACTCATGGTGCCTTTCATGGATTTCAGGCAGAGAGAGGTGTTTTCAAATATGGTTAAGTGGTATATAAATCCATAAAATAAATAAATAAATAAATATCCCCATTATCTGCTACTTGATACCTTAAACTCAGGGGTGGGGAACCTTCTTCCTGTTGAGGGCTACATTCCAACAGTGGGTGTGGCCACAACCAAAAAGAGACGAGGCAAGTGCCCAAAGTGGGAAAAATTATGGACATGACTCTTACATTTGCTCAGTACACAATGGGGTGGGGGAGAGATTTGTACCCACGCATTCTCCTTCCCCAATTTTTGCAAGGTTCTCTCCATCAACTTCACTGAGCAGGATGGAATAAGAATGTAAGAGCCATGCTGGATCAGACCAAGGGTCTATCTAGTCCAGCACTCTGTTCACACAGTGGCCAACAGCACCCTCTTTCCCATGTTCCCCAGCAACTGGGGTAGACTAGACATACTGTCTAGCAAATAATATCAATAACCTAGAGGGATCCAGTGAGGGTGTGTGGCCTGAAAAGGTCCAGACTGAGAGGCCTGGAGGCCCACATTTGGTCCATGGGCTGGAAGTTCCCCACCTCTGCCTTAACTGGAGATGCCACTAAACCTAGGACCATTGGCCTGCAAAGCAATGCATGTGCTTTAAACCTGAGCTATGGCCCCTCACCATAGGAAGTCTTGCTCTTGGAAGCCTTGCAAAATGCACCTCTTTATTGCATGAAAAAAGTGATGATCAGGACAGGCCCTCATATTTTTATCTGTCATTCTGATATCACAAAGGGACGTTCCTTTTCGTGGCCACTTTCCCACATGTGGTTTTTAAAAATGTCTATAGAAGTGTAACATTGAACGCAACTCATTACCTAATCATCAGAGTGGCCATAGATCAACCAAACACAAGGATAACTTCATCTATGTGTATATTTAACAACAACAACGGCAGGTGTTTGGTTAGTTAGTTCAGTAAACAATCATCCAGAGTAAACTGAATGACCCTGGCAAAGCCTTGCCATTATTTACAAAATGCACACAGCCCAAAACTGTTTTCAGAGCTCCTGTGCTGGAACAGTCTGGAACCACTTTTGTGACATTTAAAACTAGCTACTTAGCAATTTTAATTTCATACAGTACACAGGTTGGGAAAAGCTGTCTTTGATGCTGGAGACAACAGCTTAGAGAAAGCAAACTCTTATTTTGGATTCTCTTAGAGCTTCATCACATGAGCGTGACTGGCCATTCACAGAAGTTCGCGGGTGAGGGTTACAATGAGAAGATGATGATAATGTTGGGTCACAGGACCAACCAACTCCCCCAATAAAGTTCAGTGAATGAGGCATCATAAAAGCCTTATCTGTAGGCACCTACAGAGTCTGAGAACAAGAACAAAAAGTCTTGTTGAGCCTTAAAGACTAACAAATGTGCTGCAATCCATTTCATCAGATGAAGTAAGACTCTGGTCCATGGAAGGTTCTACGAGAGTTGTTTTGCTGTAACAGACTAAGATGGTGACTCCTTCTGGAACTTGTTGGAATGGGAGACTCTGAAAAGACTGAACATCCCACTTGTTCCAGAAGTGGAAATAAAAAAAATGCCTGAAGCTTGTGCTGAACAGATGATAGTCACATCAAGTCACAGTAGCATTTCAGCTGTAAAGTTTTAGCAAAGTAGTAGTAGCTTCACTTGATGGGTGATATAGAAATGTAATAAATAAATAAATAAATAAATAAAAATGTAGCTTGCTCCCAAGTAAGTGTGCTTAGGATACACTTTTAAAAACAACAATGTAATTCCTGTGTCTTCAGCAGTAAATAAGAAGAAAATGTAGGATCAGACAACCAAAAGGATTTAAATTAATAACTTGGACGGTCCTTTTAAGCACTCAAACGCTGTATCTTAAGGGCCGATACCTAATCATTTTAAAGACAAGTGCAAAGGTGCCTGTAATTATGGTTAAAACCCGAGATCCTAAGCCTAAATACTAAGATTTGTAGCAAAACTCTCAAAACATTATGCTTTCAAAGGATAAGACAAATAAATCTGACACAATTTTCTTATCACTTGAGAGCATGTGACCTCTTGTGTAGGAGTTTATTTTGGTTTCTGTAAGCATTCTACAGCCTGATGAATATGCTTCCTATTTCCAAGTACTTTAAATGTGCTGCACTTAATTAATCCCCCGTGTGTGTGTGTGTGTGTGTGTGTGTGTGTGTGTGTGTGCGCTCTCTCGCTCTCTCGCTCTCTCTCTCTCTCTCTCTCTCTCTCTCTCTCTTTAGGGAGATAAAAGGGCAGGTAACATTTATGCTATTGGTAAAAGTGCTGTTTAACAGATTCCTTTGGGCTGAAATCCTACACACACTTACCTTGAAGTAAGTCCCACTGAAGTCCGTAAAGGACACGATCCTATGCATGTTTAGACAGAGGTATATGACTTGTTTTTTTCTTCTTCCTCTAAACATGCATAGGATTGTGTCCGAAGGAGTACCTCAGAGATATGCCTGGGAGAAACTCCCATTGACTTCAGTGGGATTTACTTTTGAGTAGATATGCATTGGATCGCGCTGTTAGTGCATGAATTAGCTGTAGGCATACTTGCACCTTCCTTCACAGATAAGAACGTGAAGACAATAGATTCCCTTTTGTTCCCTCTCCAGCCCCCACCCCACACAACCTCGCTTATGAATGACAAGCGGGGTTTGAAGCTGGAGTGAAAGAAGGGATGGAGTTTAAGCCCATTCCGTTAGTTGAAATTCGCAGCGAGAGGAGTCGTCATATCTCACGTAAGAAACTCAAAATCCGTGAGCAGCTTTTTATGGGCTCAAGGAGAAAGAGATACCAACTGATGGGAAACCCTAGCAGTCCCTGATCCTGCTACGTATGAAGCCGAAGTAGACCACCCAAAAGCGTCCGTGTGAAAAAGGCAGAAATAATTGGCAATTTATGACCAGTTGTAGTGGCAGCTGGGCTAGCCTCCCTCATCCTCACCTTGTTGGTGAAATAAGAAGCCACGTAGAATAAACAGAAGGCGAGACCAGTGGCAGGTCTCTTTAAATACATCGGTCAAAGCATTTCACCAGTCCGGGGACGGCAAGGCACTGTCTTCCCGCCGCGATCCGATAACAACTGCTCAAGGAACAGCTACTCAATGCGGCTGCCATGACAGGGACACGTTGCGCTCGAGTTTGCTCCAATAGGCAGAAAGAAAAGTCCCGAGGAACTGCCTTCTTAAAGGGGTAACGCTCCCTCTCGAGCGGAGTCAGAAGACGCCACACACCCCGGGGGCTCTCGCTACGTTGGCCGCGACTTTCATTTTCGTAGGGGAATTTATATCCACCAACTGGTTAATATCCTTCTAATGGGGATGTTGCCTGGAAGACACACTCCCTGGCCTGAATAAGGCTTACCGCCTTTCCCTAGATTTGGCAGTGTGCAAAATTCCCAGTAGTAGTAAAAATGGATTGTATTAGTCAGAGAAGTCCCATTTATTTCAGTGGATCTACTCTAAGGAGGACTAACTGGATACAACGCACCCAGACCTACTTAGAGTAGACCAGTGGAAATGAATTAGAATATTGGCTGCAACCCAGAACAAGAGAGAAACAACTAGCTCTTAAACAAGAACACCTGAAAGAGATAGCTGTATACAAAAATACTATGGCTTGTTTTGTTTTTTAATCCCGACAAGATTTACAAATAAGAAATCTGCTCATCTCTATTTGACATCCATTCAAAGAAAGCAAAAAAAGACTTGTGAGACACCCAAAGACAAACACATTATGACATAAGCTTTGGTCGACTGGACTCCACTTCATCAGATGCATCATGCTTGCTTATAGCTTAATGAAATTGTCTTTAAGGTGTTCACAAGACACTGTTTTTGCAGCAACAGACTTTGCTCTGTCAGACCTTTGCTTTAGTCAGACATCACCAGGATGTCCAGTTCTGGGCATGAAAGATATTGACAACCTGGAACATGTCCAAAAGAGGGTGACAAAGATGGTGAGGGACCTGGAGACCAAGTCCTATGAGGTAAGGCTGAAGGAGTTGGTATGTTTAGCCTTGTCGGAAATAGGATTAAGAGGATATATAATTGCCATCTTCAAATATTTGTAGTGCTGTCATGAGCCAATGAGTTCAAATTTCAAGAAAAAGGATTTTGCCTGAACATTAGGAAAATCTTCCTGATGGTTATTTAACAGTCAAACAGACTGCCTCAGAAGATGATGGACCCTCATTCATTAGGTGTTTAAACAGAGGCTTGATGACCACCTATCAAGGTTCATAATGAGCTCCATCACACCCTTTTTCCATGACATTCACTCGCAATTTTACCTCCGTTTCATTAGCGCAGCAAGTGCTGGTCAGTTTCACAGGTTTGCGTTGTTGCGCTATTTTACCTTGTTTGCTCTCTCGCCTATCCCTGCCCCTTCTCCTCCCCCCTCCAGTTCATTGGTTCTTGTCATTGATGGACGGCTGCCTTCCCCTACCCTTGGCATTGTTGTGAAGTAGGGGTATGCAGAGCAGGTCTGCTCCACCCCAAACGATTCCATTTTCAGATAACCACTCTATTATAGCCTATGGGAATTAACCAAAATGCTTACAGTTCTATCATTTTTAAAGTTAAAGAGATGAAACTTGGTACCATGATAGCTCTTACGTAGGACTTTAGGCATGCCAAGGTTGAAGCAGCTTGGTTCATCCCTTGATTTTTTAGGGTTTTTAAAAATTTCCTCCCCTCAACTATTCTCCTCCCATAAAAATAAACACACCTCTCTCTGATTCTGCATTAACTCACACCTGCACATTTATGGAGGAAGCTTTTACCCTTTACTTTGGGGTAGCACAGAATCAGAGAGGTGTGTGTGTTTATGGGGGAAATGGTTTGAGGGGAGAATTTTTTTTAAAAAAAAAATCCTTAAAAATCAAAGGATGAACCAAGGGATGAACTCTTTTTAATGTCTCAGCATGAAATGTACAGTTTTCCTGCCCTGGCAGGTTAGTTAACTTGCGTTATGGATGTGCATTTAAACAATGATACTGTAAACGCTTCCAGTTTTAAAAACAGAATAGTTATTAAATTTCATCAATCAGGCAAAACTCAAGCTGTGCAATTGTTTATATTTATTCTGTTTATTACAAGTAACTTGTTTTTAACAGCTTTTTGGGGAAAGAGCCTTAGAAACAGCAGCAGAGAGAGGCAACTTCAATAGAACAAAGTTCTTAAATCCACGTGCGTTTTCATGACAAACGTGCAACTGCACAGCACAGGGAGGCCTTTTATGCAAGATCTAAACTTTATAACATGTCCTAGATAAAGAGAAGTACATTTAAAGCACATATAGACCTAACACCAGATTCTGCAGCAATATCCTTACTTTAATAGGGTAATTGGGAGAGATCCAGAGTAGTGTTTAGCAGTGTTCTGTTTGTGTTAAAGGAAGGATATGAGGATGTGATTTTTGTATTCCTCCTTGTCCCTGCAGCCTCTTGAAAAGAAGCTTTGGGTAGCTCAAGAGATGACACAGTGGAAAGCGGTAAAGATCACCTCTCTGCCCTCTTTCTTTGATGGAGAGCATCCACTGGATCCCGGTGCCTTCTGTGAATGGAAGGAACTCTTCCATTCATGGAATAACCAATCTGGATCCAACCCATTAAAACTTAGCTGCCACATTAGGACTTCTCTTGTAGTTTCTGTCAGAAGAAGAGAGACTTCAAATAAACATGGTATTCACAGCTATGGCACCTGCCTGTGTGTCAGGTGCGTTGTTAGGCAGTTACAATATTCAGGACCCAAGCTCGTAAGACACAAATCTGCATATGCTAATTTATATCTCTCTTTGCGCATTTAGAAAGAATTACTAGGATTCACTTAAATTTCACAGGAGGCAAAATAATTTCTTCCATTAATTTCCACCCTAACTCAGATTATGCCAAACCACTGGAAAAGGTATTTTCCCCTTCACGCAGGGGGAGATTTTGGGTGTTGGTGATGTTGCAGGGACTTAACCCTTCAAAGCCTGCCGTCCCCCTTGCAAATTGCCCCCTACAGGGCTATTAAGCTGAAGAAAACGACCTTTGATTGAGACCAGTGGACACTCAGGGCTCTGAGGAATAGATCTGGAGCCCTGGAAAATAGAT
Source organism: Elgaria multicarinata webbii (assembly GCF_023053635.1). Lineage (NCBI taxonomy): Eukaryota > Metazoa > Chordata > Lepidosauria > Squamata > Anguidae > Elgaria > Elgaria multicarinata. Next base: position 57,587,149 of record NC_086177.1, read on the forward strand.
TCAGGGCTAGTACCCAAGGGGACCAAGCCTAGCAACATCCCTGCAGGGTGTTTGTACATGCCCCACCAGATAAAAGTGCACTCACAACATGGGACGGAAATAGAGCACAATGGTACACACACACACACCCTGCAGGCCTGTTTGCTCATGTGCTACCTCCACACATCAGTGGGTCGTCCCATGTGGCAAACATCCTGTACATGAGCAAACAAAGATGCGGTGAAAGAGACAAGCACGTTACCGGCAACTGCTTTGTCCCATTTTTGTCCCCATCAAGCCACACGTTTGGGCTGAACTCATGACATTATTCAGTCAAAAACTAAACAGCTGTTTCCATAGCAAGAGGAGGGTGGGGGTAAACACCATTTGAATTAAAGAAGCAAGCAACAGGCAGTTCATGGGGGCCACCAAGTTCCCACAGAAAGAAAAATGTGCAAGATCACGCCAAAAGCACGATTTTCGCCCACAGTCTTTTAATCACAGATGGAGGGCCAGGCGACAGCCTGTCGAGAGCACCCCCTTTTGTTCCGCTTCCGCTGCCCCCTTTTCTGGCCACGAGGCTGGGCTGCCAGCTGTCAATTGCCCTGCATGGTGGTGGCACGCAGCAGGTGGGCAACTGAGAATGCGGCTAGTACCAGTTGGTGCAGGAGATGAGGTAGCGCACATCATCCAACATGTCTAGAAGCCAGGACTGGGGCACTGTGGGCAGCGCCAACACTGGCTCTGGCTCTGGCTCTGGCGGGGGAGGGGGCGAGGGCGGCAGCAGCGGGGCTGGGCTGCAATCGGCACCTTTTTCGGCGGGCCCCTCTGGCACCGGCGCGGCTGCAGTTTCCTCCTTCTCGTCTTTCCCCGACGATGGGCTGTTGGCGTCGCTCATGCTTCCTCGGCGGCGACGGGGGGCGCCCTTTCTCCCTCTGCGTAGACGCGCGCTCCAAGCCGCTGACAACCCCGCGTCCCCACTGTCGGCTACCAGCAGCCCGGCGTCATCCAAACGCAGGAGCTCTGCAAGGGCCCCCGATTACGCAGCTCCTGCCCAAGCCGAGTGCAGCATCCGTTCGCCCGCCTTCTTATGGTCACTGCTGCTGAGGGCCGAGAGCTGGGTGCTTCTGCAGAACCCGAAGCTACGGCTCCTTGCCGGGCCACCGCCCCTTGCCCTCTCGGAAAGCGCCGGCTGAACTGCTGCGATGAGCCGCAACGCGACCTCCTCAAATACGGCCCGCGGCTGCTTGTGATGTCCTCTTTGTGATGCAGGGAGGGGCTGGACTGCAACGGCGCCCGGGTCACGAAAGTAACGTGAGAAGGAGGAGCCAATGGTGCAGCTGAGTAGGGTTAGAGCCTGGATTTCGGGACAGGGAAAAGGCCATGCTAGCCGAGGAATGCTGGGAAATGTAGGACTTTTTTCTGCCTAAAATTGCATCGGATTGCGTCTTCATTGGTTTTATGGGGTGGGTGAAATGCTCGTGTGTATTGTTTAAGTCGTGAATGTAACACATGATCAGTGTAAATGGATTTTTCCCGCCCCCTTGACTTCTAAAAGACTGCTACTACGGTGCTGGAAAAATAAAATCTCACCACCTATAATGCAATGGATTGAAGACCTGACAACGCTAGCAACATTTGAAAGAGAATAGGCGCCATTCACGAATGGACTTCTATTTGGATATTTGGTCTTTTTTCTCCGCCTACCTACTGCACCACCTTCAAACTTGTTTCGACATTCATATGTTACTACAACAAAATTGTTTGTCAACAATTCAAAAACAACAATGATTATACTCTGAGCATGTGCAGTTTTTCATATTAAGAGAGTAATCCTATGCATGTTTATACAGAAAAAGGCCCTGCAACTTCAAGCTTTCCCCAGCTACCATGCTGGCTGGGGGAAGCTGGGAGTTATAGGAACCCAACCCCCCAACCCCACCTAAACATGCATAGGAGTGTGGCTTAAACTCACTTAAATTGTAGTACCATCATGAGTACAGGAATAAACGAGTTTGCTTCTGCACCTGATAATCTTGGGTGGTGGTTTGAAGGTGTCCTGGGCTAAAGAGTTCTGGACCTTGGTCCTGAGGTGCACTACTGTCCTGGATGGATCCATAGGTTTCGAATTGCTCCACACCAAGCAGTGCAACCGTGTGGTCAAATTATTTTTGCATTGTTCCATGTTCTGTTCATTCCTCAATATTGGAAATAGTCTGCTACCTTTTTCAAGGGAATCCCTTTACCTATCAATTGTGATTTAGGACAATACAATGAAACAAAACTTAGCAAAAATAAGGCCGGTTGCAACCATGGAAAGGGAGTTAAGCCAATAAAAGTAAATTATAGGGCAGAGATAATTAACAGCTGCTCAGTCTGCCACCTACAGCTGTGGACTGTGATAAACAATCCATATGGCACCAAATTCCAAATTAAATCCATTTCCCATCTCAGTACATATCTATGATACACAGATATGTATTTTTGGCATGAGAACTATAACAGTCATTGCACTGATCTGAAAGAGGAGCTGGATTTAAAGGCAATTGCTTGTAGATCTGGTTTGGTGGTGGGGGTTAGCAGGGTGGAGGGGCTAGGCAAGCCTGTGCAACTAAAAATATAAGAGCCATGCTGGATCAGACCAAGGGTGCATCTAGTCCAGCACTCTGTTCACACAGTGGCCAACCAGATGTCAACCAGGAATCCACAGGCAAGACATGGGTGCAAGAGCACCCTACCACCCAACTTCCCCAGCAACTGCCTCTGATAGTGGAGATAGCACATAGCCATTAGGACTAGTAGCCATTGATAGCCTTCTCCAGGTTATCACTACATCTTGTGGTAGTGAGTTCCATAATTTAACTATGCTCTATGTGAAGAAGTACTTCCTTTTATCTGTCCTGAATTTCCCACCAATCAGCTTCATGGGATGATCCCGAGTTTATTTATTTATTTATTACATTTCTATACTGCCCAATAGCCAGAGCCCTCTGGGCGGTTCACAAAAATTAAAAACATTCAAAGTACAAAACAACAGTATAAAACCATAATATAAAATACAATATAAAAGCTCAACCAGATAAAAACAGCAGCAGTGCAAAATTACAAATTTAAAACACCAAGTTAAAATTTATTTATAGACTGTTAAAATGCTGGAGAATAAAAAGGTCTTCACCTGGCATCTAAAAGCATATAATGTAGGTGCCAAGCGAACCTCCTTAGGGAGCTCATTCCACAGCCGGGGTGCCACAGCAGAGAAGGCCTTCCTCCTAGTAGCCACCTGCCTCACTTCCTTTGGCAGGGGCTTGTGGAGAAGGACCCCTGAGGATGACCTTAGGGTCTGGGCAGGTACATATGGGAGGAGGTGTTCCTTCAGATAGTCTGGTCCCAAGCCATTTAGGGCTTTAAATGTTAATACCAGCACTTTGAATCAGGCCCAAACCTGGACTGGCAGCCAATAAAGCTGGAAAAGGACTGGCGTGATGTGGTCTCGTCAGCCAGTCCCTGTTAATAACCGTGCTGCCCTGTTTTGTACCGGTTGAAGTTTCTGGACCATTTTTAAATGCAGCCCCACGTATAACGCATTGCAGTAATCCAAAGAGAGGTTATCAGAGCATGGATAACTGTAGCTAGGCTATCTCTGTCCAGATAAGGGCGCAGTTGGTATATCAGCCTAAGCTGATAAAAGGTGCTCTTTGCCACTGAGTTCACCTGTGCCTCAAGTGACAGTTCTGGATCCAAGAGCACCCCCAAACTATGAACCCGATCCTTTAGGGGGAGTGCAACCCCATCCACAACAGGGTGAATATCACCTAGCCGGGCAGGTGAACCACCCGCTAACAGTACCTCCGTCTTGTCTGGATTGAGTTTCAGTTTATTAGCCCTCATCCAGTCCATTACCGTGCCCAAGCACTGGTTCAGAACAGCCACTGCCTCACCTGGGTTTGATGAAAAGGAAAGGTAGAGCTGGGTATCATCCGCATATTGATGACACCTCAGTCCACATCTCCGGATAACCTCCCCCAGCAGCTTCATGTATATGTTAAACAGCATAAGGGATAAGATAGAGCCCTGTGGAACCCCATGGCTTAGGAGCTACGGCACAGAGCAATAATCCCCCAGCACCACCTTCTGGAATCGGCCGTCCAAGTAGGAGCGGAACCACTGCAATGCAGTACCTCCAACTCCCAGCTCAGACAACCTATCCAGAAGGATACCATGGTCGATGGTATTGAAAGCCACTGAGAGGTCCAGGAGAACCAACAGGGTCGCACTCCCCGTCTCTCTCCTGGCAAAGGTCATCCCACAGGGCGACCAAGGCTTCCTGTATATGTTAAAGTATGTTAAGATATATTAAGCTCTAGTATTATGAGAGAGGTTCAAATCCCACTGATTCAAATGGGACTGGGGCGCCCGCGCTGGTTTAGGTAGTTCTAGGGCCATATATTTCATGACATTTAGGAGCTCAGTACTATAAATGAAGGGAAAGAAATGTGTTCGGGGATGGGGCGTGAGATTGCAACTAAACCAAGGGGGGCGGGGCTGTTATAGGAAACAGCCGGTGACGGCTATTCTATAGCAAGCAGGGAAAGGACGGGATGCTTGTGGGCAAGGTGGATTCCAAAGGAAGTGGCCGTGACGTACAGCTGGGAGACTGCCTCGGTGCCCAATAGGCAGCTGCCGCCGGCGGCCAGGGGGCGGGAAGAGTTAAGCCGAGCAGAGGAGAAGCCGGAAAAAGTTTTATTCTGTCAGGAGCCCCTTGTTCCCCGGTGGTCTGTCGCCGCTGCCTCTTGCCTTGGCGGCTGTTTCCATCTCTCTTTCTCGCTCTCAACACCTCATATGGATCCGGTAGGAATCGCTGCTGTTGTGCCCGCTGCTGAGGCGAACCCGGGCCCAGCTTGGCCTCAAAGCAAGGTGAGGCAAGAAGGGCTCGAGCGAGAGGGATTTATCAGGCCTGGCACGAAGCTACCCCAGAACAGCCTTCCTTGAGGCTGGTGCCCTCCGAATATTTCGGAATAGAACTCCCAGCATCTCTAACCAGTGGCTCTGCTGTCTGGGGCTGATGGGAGTTGGTCTAAAAGACCTGGAGGGCATCAGCTTGGGGAAGGCTGCCGTAGAAGGAAGCAGCAGAGTCCTCAGGTGTGGTGGAATGGGCGGCGCCACTTCAGATGGCTTGGTGGGGGTGGGGGTGGGGATCGCGTCCGTAAAGGCCTTCCAGTCTAAACAGAAATGAACTGTAGACCGAGGGCAAGTTGTTGTTTTAATTTAGAGGGATTTACGTGGATGATTATTCAAAAATTCCCCAGAATTTCCTAGTCTCCCATGGCCTGAAGTGGCATAGTCCAGAGTTCGGTTGCCTCACTTCTCTTCTGCCTGTGTAAATCAGGCTTCAAATTCGGTCAGTCAGGAAATAGGCTGGAATGACCGAGTTATTGCCCCCCCCCCCATTATTTCCACCATCTGCTTTCAGGGTTGCCATCTATTTTTCTGATAGGGTTCCTCTACCTCTATCAACTGTATGGTAGGCAGAAATTCAATAGATACTCGTTATCTTGGCATAGGAATGTAGTGAGAGGTAAAGCTCGCAGCTATATGAAATGTACAAGAATCTTGGAGTGTATTATGGACCTTCAGATAGCTGCCATTGTTTCCAGTGGATATTCTTGCCCTTCGGGGTTTTTTTCCATCCCTTTTAGGGGGAAAAATATTATTATCATCATCATCATCATCATCTGTATACCGCCCCATAGTTGAAGCTCTCTGGGCTGTTTACATAGGATGATAGGTGATAACCCTCTCATCCTCTATCCCTGGGCAATGGATGACATTAATGGTTGGTGTAGACAAATCATAGGCTAAAGAAGTACTAGGACTGCCAGCAAACAACTTAAGTTTTGTTGTCAAGATTGTTCCCTATACCATATGAAAAAGAAGACAGGGCTCCTGTATCTTTAACAGTTGCATAGAAAAGGGAATTTCAGCAGGTGTCATTTGTATATATGGAGAATCTGGTGAAATTCCCTCTTCATCACAACAGTTAAAATGCAAGAGCTATACTAGAGTAACCATATTTAAAAGAGGGCAGGGCACCTGCACCTTTAACTGTTGTGATGAAGAGGAAATTTCACCAGGTTCTCCATATATACAAATGACACCTGCTGAAATTATCTTTTCAACACAACTGTTAAAGATACAGGAGCCCTGTCCTCCTTTTAATATGGTCACCCTACTATACCTCCTAGCTAAGTAGGGGTTATTTGGTGGTGGTGGTGAATTACCAGCAGTAGCCAGTGTGGTGTAGTGGTTAGAGTGTTAGACTAGTTACCTCTCAGCCATGAAACTCACTGGTTGATCTTTGGCAAGTTGCTATCTCTCAGCAGTCTAGCCCACATCACAGAGTTGTTGTGAGAATATAGTGCAGTGGGAAAGAATAATTTATGTCACTTTGAGTTCTTTGAAGGAAAGATAATAATGTATTCCATGCAGCATTAGTAACCCTCTCCACACCAAACCACTGGTGCAGGATAACAGTTGTATTGAAAAGGGAATTTCAGCAGGTGTCATTTGTATATATGAAGAACCTGGTGAGATTTCCTCTTCATCATACCAGTTAAAGCTGCAGGTGCCCTGCCCTCTTTTAAATCTGGTCACAGTACAGCTGCAGTATACCTCCTGCAGCTTGAACTGCTGTGATGAAGAGGAAATTTCACCAGGTGTGACATGCATACAAATGACACCTGCTGAAATTCCCTTTTCTATGCAACTGTTAAAGATACAGGAGCCCTGTCCTCCTTTTCATATGGTCACCCTGTGCAGGAAAGATTCCCATTGTTTCAATGACTTAGTTGTAAATAAAAGAATGGTTAAAATAGATTAAACTGTAACCCATTTTAACCATTGTTTATTTAAAATAGTACATTTTAAAATAGTTTAAATATACATTATTATCTGTTTAACAGTTAAAGGGATAATAATGTATACCGTATTTCTTCGATTATTTAAATTATTTTAAATCTACACCCAAATAAATCTCCATATTTATCATTTAACTGATTAGACACTGCAGATGGAGGTGGCTCTAGGCTGAGAGCCAAACAGCTTATTTGCAGTGCAAGCGCTCTCTAAAACCTGGCATTCATGAAAATATATCATTACCAATACTATAATTTATAAATGGGTTTTACTGCTAAGTTTTGGAAGGATAGTTTATCCTTGACTTGAATATTTTAAAAAGAAATTCCTTATAAAAACATTTAAAGGGTTACATATTTCTACTTTCCTTTCTCTAATGTGAGCCATCAGTAGTAAGAACAGATAGGATGACATCCAGTTCAGAATAGCTGGCTCAGATAGCAAGTTTTAGAGTTTGACAATATTTAGTTATGAAAGAAGCATTCTGTGCAACTAACACCTCTGCTCCCCTATCAATAAAGTTCCCTCATTTATAAGTATAATTTGTTTTCTATCCTGTTTGAGCCTTAGTTCAATATGGACAGCAATCCTATAGTCATTAAGATCAAATAAAGATACTTTATGTAGACTCTTTGGATTTTTATAACCAAGTATTTTGTGGGTGGCTATCTTCAAAGAGGTAATTGTCTCAGTTGGTGATAAAAAATACACCAGGATAACTGTTTTTTGTGTCCTTGGGTTCGTATTTGTATCCTGGTTTGAGTCATAACTAGCAATTGTTTAACATAACTGGAGGAAGTGATAGTTCTGATTCAGAAATTAAATTGATCACATAGGCAGATATTTATACAACACTATGTTTAAAATACAAATATCTTTCTGTATAGACATTATGAATGAGTTTGGACACTGTCCATTTTTTTAAACAGCCCAAAAATAAATAGTATGGATCGCTATTGATGCTTCACCAGACATGATGATGAAATCTCTATTGCTAAAAGCGATAAGCCATCACAATTTAACATAGTTAGAAAAATAAAATACAAGTTAAAAGTGGAATAAAAATAGATAATTTAAAATAAAATAAAAAGATAAACAAAAATATAAGAATATAAAAATACACAATTGCATTTACATAAATTAAGAGCTCCACAGTGGGGAACTAGAACAACACATTTAAAAAGGGCAAAATCTCCAACTCCCCATTACAATATTTGTAAATGGTCTTGATGTCTAGCTCTCAGCTTACTTGCAGCCAAGGCAATTTTTACAATCTGAGAACTAATAAATGCATTATTGCCAGCTAGCAAGATACAAATTTGCTCAAGGGAAGGATGGTTAGAAAGGTAGCGAAGAATGTAGTCAAGAATTTTTAGTCTAGGGGATTTATATAAAGGGCATCGCAATAGATAATATTGAATGTCCCCCACTTCCCCTGACTCACAGATACAGAGTCTTTGGTGCACAGGGGTGTTGTTGAATCTTCCCTTTAAATAGGCGGAGGGCATGGACTAAAAGCGCAAAGCTGTAAATGCTTTTCTTAGTGGTGCCAGCGAAAGATTGATAAAGTACTGCTCTAACTCAAAAGATGTTTTGTATATTGGATACCAGCAGGAGTAAGCCATTTGGGAAAGTAAATAAAGGTCCTGCCCTTTGGTATCAAGATAAAAAATTTCTTTGATAAGTTGTTTGACTCTGTTAGGGGAATAATTTGGAAGGGCTTCCACATTAATCCCGTAACGATATAGTATCATACTGACTGAGTTTGTCCAAGAACTTCGAGACAAGGATTGCAATTGCTCTAAGTAGCATTTTTTTGGGAGCTGGGAATCACTCATGCTAGCCAGCTTCAGCCAGTATAGGGCTAGTGCAACATGCACTCCTCTTTGAATGGATATTAGCCCTGTTTCAGCCCTTAAAAGGGGGGCAATCGTTGCTGGGAACAGCTAGCAACGATTTTAGAAAAGAGTTCTGCATCACTTCTAAGGGGAAAGCATTACTGTATCCCCAGATCTCTGCACCATACAATAATTGTGGCACAATCTTTTTTCGGAATAACTTCACCAGACATGATTCATTTTATATTTGTGGTTCAGTCATGAAGTCATATCTATCATCTCATGATTTCATAATAGAGCCTCTTCAATATGTTTCTTCATTTGCCATTGGCCATCTATAGTACCATTCTTGGGTTTTGTAAAGGAAAATTTCATTCAGAAAATTCTGGATCTGAATTTCTGTAACTTGAAAGGGCTTCTCTTACTGCTGAAATAATTTAATTTGGATATTTATAAACTGCCCTTCATTAAAATTGTTAAGTTGTTTCTGAATCCTCTCATCCTCTGCCCCTGGACAAGTGAAAGATCATGAGTGATACTCTCACTAAGAGTATAAATGAATTTGGAACGTTCTCTGCTGTAAGTTTCTCTTTCTTTGCAGTATGTGAACTACTACTTTGTATATGAATTGCCTTGGGCATTTTTATAGAAAAATATATAAATAAACAATTTAGGTAAATGGAGAGCTATTGGGATGATAGCTAGCTATTCAAAGAGATTCCATTTAATCTGATTTTTGAACACATTTTGTCTAAGCTTGTATGGGACATAATTTCCATCTTAAATCAATATAGCAGAATCAGCTAAACAAAAATCCCATTCTTAAGAATTCCCAACTCGGTTTGCACTAATTCTTAGCAGTGACTGGTCATTTATATTTAATCTTTAGAAATCCAAATTTTAGTAAAACTACTAATTGTAGGGGCAACATATGTAGGGGCAACACCCCCCCCCCCGGTAATAGCTCTAATTGCTTCTCTGTACCTATACAAAGAAGTTGTTTGTGGGGAAAAGTCATTTGTCTTAACCTTATCCAACACAAAACATCTACTTGATATTGCAGTGCCCATGGGGAACTCCTAAAAATACTACAATATCATGTTCCCTTGCTGATGTCATGAGTGAACAACTAGCTAAAGAGATGCAGTTGGAAGAAGAAAGTTCTGCTTTTCCAGAAGTGGTATCGTAAGTTGAATACTCTTGCATTTAAATCCTTGTTTGCAGACTTAATTTCCTATCATTGCCATTCTGTGCATCCTTACTTGGAAATAAGTCTATTTTGAATCAGTAGAACTTCTGAATAAATATGCATAAAATCAGGCAGTGAGTGTAATTTCTGGAAACTGGTGTAAAAGTGGCTTATAGTTAGCATAGGGCCTTAACAGAGCTTTTTTACCTCTTCAGGCCAGCTTCTATCCTACCTACCACCATTGGTGCTGTCGCCTCCTTCTCTGATTAGGGAGATGGTAAAGTTAGTGCCCAATGAAGTGATTGTCTCACTTTGTGCGAGGTGCCTGACAGCAGAAGAGACTGGATTGCTTCCTTGCTTTGAGGGAGCTCTATTCCCAATGAAAGGAATGGGATCAAGGCCAGCTTCTCACTGTTGTATGGAAATCCTTTACTACAGGGGGGCATCCTTCAGATAGTTTGGGCTATAATTCCCATGGTTTGATTTTGTCTTAACATATCCTTGTTTTATTTTAAATAATTTTCTTAGCAGAAATGCCAGGGTTGAATTGGTGTTCCATTGTCACACTTAACATAGTGTTATTCTTGTTTATTATATCCAGGGCTGTTGAAGGTCCATTTATTAGTGGGGACAATACTGATACTTCAAGTGACCTGATGCTGGCACAAATGCTGCAAATGGAGTTCGACAGAGAGTATGATGCACAACTTCGGCGTGAAGAGAAAAAATTCAACGGGGATAGCAAAGGTTATTATGATTGGTCATGATTGCTTTTTTAGGATAAATCTACCTGTTTCTCACTGGCCCTTCTATCACAGAAGAGTGAGTTGGTGGGAAATACCTGTTAAGTCATATACTTCTTCACGTTTTTGTTTCTCAAGTGTCCATATCTTTTGAGAACTATCGAAAGGTGCATCCATATGAAGACAGTGACAGCTCTGAAGATGAGGTCGATTGGCAGGATACTCGTCATGATCCATATAGAGCAGGTAGCATTTGAATTAAAAACCTATGAAATATATATTTATAAATAAACGTTTTTCAGACTGTAGGATCCTGAAGTAAAGTTTGTGAGGTCAGGCACATCTGCCTGATAGCTTAATGAAGACTAAGCATGTATTATGCTGTCGTCTTTTTGATATTATAAAGATTATTTAGTGTGCATCATGGTGATTTAAGGAAAAGGCAAGTTCCTGCCTCATGGAGCTTGAAGACTACATTTAGACTGGGTTGCAGGGTAGAGAGGTACGGGTAACAGAATGAAAAAGAACAAATACAATTATGTATATTTAGGCTGTTTCAGTTGGGTATGAAGACTATAGTGCCAAGTCACAAGCTTTGCATGAGAGGCAGGTTTAGAACTATGATTTGTATGTGTGTGCATAAGACAGATGTTTATTAAACATGAAGCATTTAGTAAAATATGGTAACAGAAATATGTTTCTTCACCAAGGAGGACCCCTTCTGCATTATAAAACTGTGTCAGACTTTGTTCAAGGTTAACCATGACCCCATTAGTTAGACATCTCCCTAATATTTGGTACATGATAGTGCCTATGTGTTTCATGTCGTAAAATGCTTTCTGGGACATGGCTGTACAAATGCCAATACACAGTTACTAGTCTTGTAGGTGTATTCTGAGTATGATACTCTCTTTATTCATAGATAAACCCACTACTACTCCAAAAAAGGGCTTTACAGGAAAAGGAAAAGATATTACTACTAAACATGATGAGGTTGTATGTGGACGAAAGAATACCGCACGGATGGAAAATGCAAGTTCTATACCAGACTTGTTATAGATGTTTCATGACTGCATCCAACCATTGTGATGGGAGTGCTTAAATGGGTGTTGGCCTCTCATATAGTGTGCTGACTTTACATGCTAATCTAGTAAATATGCAAATGTTATTCTAGTGTCTGCACTGACATTTAAGCTTGCTTTCTGCAACTGTTTTAAAACTTATGGCTTGGGTCCAGACTTGATCATATTCAGAGTACATTCATTAATATCAATAGGATTTAAGTTAGTTATGAGTAATTTAATCCCATTAGTTTCAGTGGGTCTACTCTAAATATGACTAAGTCTGGATACAACCCATTGTCTCTTAGCTTTTGATGTGTGGGACAGTGATGTAAAGCAGCAGGGAGAATGGTACCTTTTCACCTGGAAGATGTCCACCAACACCTTTTGTTCAAGGCTTTTGAAGAGGAGATTGGTACAGTTCCATAATATAGCTACCACCCCTTCCCCTGTATTACTGTCATCAGCAAAAGAGTCAGCATGGTTTAGTGGGAAAAGTGTTGAACCTGATCTAAGGAGATGTGGGTTAGAATTCCTGTTTGGTCTTGGAACTCCAGAATGGCCTTGAATAAGCCACTATGTGATCATAAGCTTTCTCTCTCGGTTGTTGCCTGCTATCCAGAGCTACTTATAGGAAGGGAATTATACAAATATATGGCTGAATCCAGATTTAGTCATACTTAAAATCAATGGGACTTAAGTCAGTCATAACAGAAGAAAGAATAGCGGTGTGGGATCTCCCCTATCAGCAGTTTGTTCATACACACAGACTACTCGTTATGAAAACATGTTGTTCATTAAATTTCTTCTATGTTTGCAGTTTGCACCTGAATTTCAGGTTGGTGATGGAATTGGTATGGACCTAAAATTGTCCAATCACGTTTTTAATGCCTTAAAGCAACATGCATATTCTGAGGAACGTCGAAGCGCCAGGCTCCATGAGAAGAAGGAACATTCCACTGCTGTACGTCTTGGTGACCTCAGTAAAATTGCATAGTTTTGTAGGGCCATGGTATTTAGAAGAAATTTAATATCTTGATACCTCAAGACTGATTGCAGAATATGGAAATGGAGCGGTAAAATCTTGCCTAATAGTGCAGGAAACAGATCCTTCTGAGCAACTAGTTTACCAGACTCGTTGTTCAAGACAGTTTTTCACTGCAATATAGTCAATAATTTTAGGGTCTACTATTTATTTATTTTATTGCTTATTGCTGCCTTGAGTATTGGCCAAGTTAGAATGATGCATCAAAATTAAATGTCTGCAGAATTAAGGAACAATATTATTCAAAACAGAATAGTGATTCTAGGATTTCAGTTAGGCACTTTTCAGAGATCTATGTTAGGAAAGCTGGAAATAATATCTATAAGTTGTTATAAAATCTACAACATTTTGTTGTTGCTGTGAGGTTTGTTATGCTGATTTTATTTTCTGCTACTTTTATGTTATATTTGATGTTATGGTTTTATTTCATAAAAATATTGTAAGTTACCCAGAGAACTTGTTATTGAGCAGCTCATAAATATTGTAAATAAATAAATAATTTTGGTTTTCAGCTGATATATCACAGCTCTGTTCCTCTTTGCTGGTATCCATCCCTATTTGTAGATTTGCTTTTTTAAAAGTAATACTTAACTATTTTTTAGAGTTGTTATGGTGTGTCTAGGTTATCATAACTGCTATAATAATGTCAGTCTGAAGTAATTAGTAAAGAAAATCTTGCCAAAGATTCTCTTAAACCACAAGGCAACTGATCACACTGGATTTACTTCATGGTACTTTTGTAGATTAATCAAAGGAACATTTGCCATCTGAGCTAAACTGGCTGGCAAACATAATATATCTAAATAATTAGAAATAATGTGTGTGTTTTTAGCATAGCAAATGACTCTTATCTTTTTTTACTCTTCTTGTGCAGGAGAAAGCAGTAGATCCCAAAACACGTTTACTTTTATATAAGATGGTCAATTCTGGGATGCTGGAGACCATCACTGGATGCATAAGTACAGGGAAAGAGTCTGTGGTGTTTCATGCATATGGAGGAAGGTATGTTTTTATATAGTTGTGGTACTTCTATTGTGTGAACATGGGAGCCACTCTAGAGCAGCATAGTATTTGGAATTATAAAATAGTGTTTAGCATCTCTCTCATTTTACTCCCCCTTAAATACATTTTGTTACGAGCTTATAAATTAACATAAAATCTTAATATGAAACCATTATTTAAATGTAGTAATGTAAAATGTACCATGTGTGAAAATAGCAAGTAACTAAAGTTCAAAGAGTCAAATGTTTCAATAAAATTAAATATAATATAATTAAATAATACAATTTAATATTATAATATAATTTAATATTATGCAAATACTGTCTCTTTGGTTTATCCTTTCTCTCTTCTATCTTACTAGTTGAAATTGTTTCTTTACATTTCTATGCACATATCTAAAACGTGTTTATTTTGTTTTTCCTAAAGTTTGGGTGAGGATGACAAATCTGTACCTTCAGAATGTGCCATAAAAGTATTTAAAACAACTCTCAATGAATTTAAAAATCGTGATAAGTATATCAAGGATGACTATCGATTTAAAGACCGTTTCAGCAAACTGAATCCACGAAAGATCATCCGTATGTGGGCTGAAAAAGAAATGCACAATTTAACAAGGTATGGAAATGTCGGTCTAGATATGAATATGTCATCACATCTTTTCAAGGGCAGATGCATCCGAATCTTTATAAAAGTCCACTTTAATGTTTGATTTTTTTACCATGTGTTGAACCATAATTGCTTTCAATGTGTAAAGTTTTGTATCGGTATGATTACTCTTCCCTGAATCTGTATGCTGCTAAACAAAAAGCAAATGCTATTTTTCTTTTAATATTTTTTTGTTGATAAATTCTTACACTTGAATTCAAGACTGGGGCTATGCAACTTTGGAAACTTTATTGTTCACAACTGATTAACTGATAGGTTTCAAGCTGTTGTTTTTTGAAATGATATATGCTTTTATAAAGGACCTGGGAGGAAGCAATCCTATGACCCCTGGGCAGTGTCTAAGGGGCCATAGGATATTTTGGATTCCCAGATTGGAGGGAGCAATCCACAATCTGTCTTCCCCTCCCCTTCATAGCCAGTGTAGAAAGAACTGTGCTGGCTGCCTCTGGAAGGTCAAGAACACAATATCAGTGAGTGGGGGAAAAGGGGGTGTTTGGGTGAACAGGGAGGTGAGGAGACTGAAGAGGCCAGGATACAAACTATGCTGGAGCCTCTCCAGCCTCCTTTCCTCCCCTCCGAAATACTTTTGCTGGACGGCCAAAAACGGTCATCTGTTGAAAATACAGGGCACAAGGATGGGAAGGCAAAGATTGCCTCTGCCACTCCTTCCACTCTGGATAGGATGAGTGGAAGTCTCTAAGTTAGGGGCTTATGATCATTGTGGTAGGTTTGCGCCCTAACAGTATTTATTGCTTGAGTCAAATCAAACAGGTTTGTAGAAAATTTTTGATGTGCTAGAAATTCTTGAATGCTCTAATGTTTTCCCCCCTCTTTTCCTTAGAATGCAGAAGGCAAGCATTCCTTGTCCAGAAGTGGTTAGCCTTAAAAAACATGTGTTAGTCATGTCGTTCATTGGTCAGGATCAAGTCCCAGCTCCTAAACTAAAAGAAGTAAAACTCAGTAGTGAAGATATGAAAAAGGCCTACTATCAAGTCCTTCACGTAAGAGCAATGCTATTACCTTGTCTCAGAACTATTGGTAAGAGTTCCTTTTGAGAATATTTAACAGGTGAATAATGAATGTGAATGTAGAATCTGCTTTTAAATATACTGAAGGGATCACTGCCAGCAATGAAAAAAAGTCACAACTATTCTGTTTGCTATAACAGAAATAAATAAATAAATAAATTAGATGCGGGGGTCAAGGAGCCATTAAACATATACAAATACATAAAAACATAAACAAATACAATAGGAATTGTATTTTCTATGGTTCTACAATACTTGGATTATACTTAGCACTGTTTAGGATTACAGACTTTCTTAGTGTAGTAAAGCAGGGGAGTAATGTAGAAGCAGGAAATCCCAGGGAGTTTAAGCATGCCTATCAGTCACACGCAGTTGCACTACCTGACAATTGAGATAAGTAAACTAGAGTGAACACTATCTTTACTTTAATTCAGTAGTATGCTGTTTCTGAAAACTAAGCAAACGTAACTTTCATACTGCCATTTTTGTTAAACATTTTCTGCTTTTAGCAGTAACTCATCCAGTGTTGATTTTTAATAACTCTTTTGTTGCATGGAGATAATAACTTGCTGCTTTCTTCTAGATGATGCAACAGTTGTATAAAGAGTGCAGCTTAGTCCATGCTGACCTGAGCGAGTACAATATGCTGTGGCATAAGGGACAGGTGAGCAAATATGAGCAAAGGAAGAAAATAACTCTGGTCCCATGTGCATATATATCTAAAAATAGTCAACTTCTTGTATTTACTTCAGGTCTGGTTAATTGATGTGAGTCAGTCTGTGGAGCCGACTCATCCTCATGGACTTGAGTTCTTGTTCAGAGATTGCAGGAATGTTTCACAAGTAAGAAGTCTGACAGTCTTTCTGTTCTGTAATTGGATCTGTAGTATTTCATAACTGCAGCCTAGCATACATATGGACCTCCCCGCAAAATACTGGATCTTTAGTTGCTCCAAGAGAGTTTGTCTATATCTTATCAATATCAATTTTAGTTAAATGGAGGAAGATGCAGAATTACAACAAGAGCATTGAGGGAAGAATTAAAACCACTGGCAATTAAATTGTAACTAGCTTTCTTGACAATTCTTCTGTTGGGGCACTGGACAAATACACTGGGTGACATCCAACATCACATGAGCAGACTTCCACTTTCACAGTGGAACTTGCCCTTCCCCTCCTCCCCCTTTCAGCTCCAAAGGTCCCCAAACCCCCAGAGCAGATTTGGGGGTGGGTAGGGGCTGCAGGGGTGAGGGGGCATCCGTTCTGCTGACGGATGCTGTTGGCAGATAGAAATGATTGAATACAACCCATAGTGACCCTTCGTTGCTTGCTGTAAGTAGCTTATGGAAAACCCAGGTGTCTTTGTAGTATGTGCATAAGCATATCTTGAATCAAGACCCTGACCTTGGCTTAGTGATTCCCCCCTCAGCTCATTAAAAGGAGGCCATAGGCGAGGGAGGCAGTTGTAGGTAAGATGGGAAAGTCCACAGGAATTTCTACATCGTATAATTGCTAGACCAACCCCCTCCCCCAAATTATACACTAGAAGTGTGTATTTGAATAATGGGCAATAAACATTTGTTTTGCTTTTATCTGAAGTTCTTCCAGAAGAGTGGTGTATCCGAAGCACTCAATGAACGAGAGCTTTTCAATGCGGTCTCAGGTTTAAATTTTGCAGCTGAAAATGAGGTGGACTTCTTAACTGAGGTAAGGGGATTTTTTTAGTGGGGGGATGGGGACAGGGGAAGAGTCTAAAGTTGATCTTGTTGGCTGGGCCTTACTCCATAAAAGTTCTCTACATGTGCTGGGAGATCCAGATTATGCAGCAAATGTTTTCTTTTGAGTTTCTTGTAAATTTCTCAGCAACTGAAGACAAGCCTCTCTCGCTTGGATTTTGGAACTGCTGTCACTGAACCTTAAACTTTTCCTTCTACAGTTTTAATGATAGCCTTGGTTACAGCAAAATACAAAGTGTTAACCTGCCTACTGAAGACTTCCAGTCTTCAAAAAGCAGGTTTCTTGTATAGTCCTGGGAATTTTTTTTCTGATTAGGAAACAGGTGCTATTTCAGTCTGTCCCAACTTCAGCATTTTCAGGATGTTTTAGTCCCTAACCTGCTAAACAGGAGTGGGATAGAAGTTGGACAATGGGACTGACAAGATGACAGATCCAATTTAATTTCTGCTACTACAAGTGTGTTCTTGGAGAAATGATTCCTTGCGGTACCCATACTCATTTTGCTGTATTTTAATGTAATATTGTGAGTTTGAGATATTGACAATAATGAGGCTGTAAAAATAGCATTTGGGGGTTTGGCGGTCATTGTCGATTATAAGAGAATTGTTTCAAAGTAATAAACCTCTGCTGAAAATAAACGCACATCAAAATTTTATAAAAATACGTTAATGAAATATTATGGACACAGACATAATTGACATTTTATTTAAACATTTTGATTAGAATCTGTCTTGAATTGCTTAATTTATGGGAGCCTGATTGATCTGGTTCCCACCTAAGCCTAGGTTCCAGGGTGATAAAAATGATACAGATCACAAATGGATCAGTGTAACAGTTTATTGAATATACAAAAGATGATATATGTAGGTAGACAAACAAAGAAAGGTCACAACCCTCCAGGGTACAAAGCCGTTGTCCAGCTGATTGTATGCCAGGGTCCCCAACAAGATATGGAACACCTTGGGAAGTGATGTGCTGTTTCCTTTTGCAGGGAAAACTTTCCCAAGGGAAGAAAGTTTCCGGGTTAAGAGATGCAATAATACACAGCACCCTTATCACTGAGAGTAGAGGCAAGAGAGAGTAACTGCAGCTGCCAGGGTTAGGGAAAGGTCAGAGAGCTCTGCTGCTTAAAGATGCCTACTTCAGCTACTTGAAGCCTCCTAAAAGCTGCTCACTGTATTTGATTATATTTATGCATAATATGACCATAAATGTGTATTGATAGATAGATAGATGATACACACACACACACACACACACTAGACAGACCTGTGAGAACTCACTAAGCCTCCTCACCATTTCTTCCAGTCAAAATCACTACAGAATTCAAAGAGCTGCTTTAGGCATGTCTAAGGGTTTCAGTATGTCCAGTTTTGGCATTGACTATTCTCTCTTTGTTTCTTTCTTTTTTTGAACAGTAGACTTGTACATCGTATCACAAACATTTTGGAAGCTCTGCTTTAACAGTGGTTTTCTATATACACTAGAGGGCTGTTGTCTGGAGAAACACAAGACCAAAAGTTGCCTTGGTCACAAAGGAAATAGTTGTGTGCATTTTTGGGGATTCCAGAGAAATATATCTAATTACTCAAGTTATACACATGGTATCTGGGGCTTTGTGCTACCATGGATCTATGCTGTTAATTTAACTTGGCCCTCAGTTAACCTACAAGCAGTATTTCAATTGAAAACAGGCTTGTATACTTAGCTTTCAACAGAAGCAATATTTCTACTCTAATGTAACGTTATAAAAATATCTAACTAAAATCCTAAATTAACCCCCTGTACTCAAATCTTTATGGATATTGCATATGGGTTGAGTTGGTAGAACTGTTGTCCTCGCAAGCTTTTCCCATGGTGTCTTCTTCATTCCCCCAGTACAAAAAGTGTTCTTACTTAAGTGAGACTGTCTTCCACACAGTATGTTAATTTGTCTGCCTCTGCAAGAAAAACACCAACATTGAGGATAGTCTATGAGGAATGCAAATAATGTCAAAGAAGCAAAAAGGAAATCTAGCCAACAAAGTTCTGAAGTCGGCCTTTTGTATGTGATATAAACTCTCTGCGGAACTCATTTTTACTTTTTAAGCATGGATTTAATTTGTAATTTGGCAAAACTACTTGATACAAAGTAAAAATGTAGTAGATCCATCTCATACCAATTGAAAGCTGCTCGCTAGTTTTTGACATTTATGTGTCTTCGTATTTTATAGATCGAAGCTCTGGAGAAGATAAACGAAGACCACATACAGAATCATGGGAAAAAAGTGTCTTTGTTTTCAAATGATGATGAGGACCCACCAACGTTTTGCAACAAATAGCACTTCAAGTTGAACTGAAGTATCGTTTTTATATCTAAGTTTTAGTGCAGTGATAAAATGTCAGCTGCTAAAGGCAAGAGAAATGGTGATCAACTCTGAATGCCGTAAATGAAACTTCAGGGAATGTGCATCGGTGCTTTGGGGTGTGTTTAAGAAAAGTTCACAAATTAGTCCACTTGGAGTATCCATGTAGATCTGTGACAATGAAAAAATAACTTCCTTTTCAATCTGGCAGTTTTTTCAGTTGCATTGTAGCTGAGTTAAATATATGATTTAAATATTTAAAATTTCTAAAATGATGTGATAATTTCAGATTAACTTCTGAACTACTACATGTAAGTGGGTGAAAGTGACAGATGCTCTTTCCCTCACTTCCACTACATAGTGCTATACCTGATTGGGGGCAGGGGGGAAGGTTTAATCTTTTGTTCTTAAGTGCATGCTTAAGGCTGAATATACATTTAATGTTTCAGAACTATTCGAAATTGAGCTGCTATAAAGAAAATTACTATTTTTACAAAAACTCCATATGAGAGAGATTCTTAGTATTTGATAAATGGAATTTGTATTAATTATGAAAACTAGCTTAAAATGTTTTCTATGATTTTTACACACAATTAAAAAAGTAACAATTGGCCTGTAATTTGATTCGTAATTTTTAGGCCATAATGCAGTTTTCAAAAAAAATATTACTGGATTATCAATAGGAAATATTTTGTCTTTTATTTTTTAGGGAACAATGCAAAAATGGAAGACAGCTTAATATTCTTAGACAAATGTAGATTTGAAGAAAAAAATATGAATAAAGTTTAATTATGTAAAATGACTGAGGTTCATAAGCAGGAGGAGCTCCATTACAGTTGTATCCCAGGTTGCATAAACTTTGGTGGGTGGGAGATTTCCATAGTTGTAGAAAAGATTGTTTTAGGCATGATTCAGAAAAGAACCCTTGTGTTTAAGAGTGTGCATGTGACTTAGCCTCCTGTGTAATACAGTTCATACAACCACTTAAATGAAAAAGCAAATCTATAAAACTGCAGCCTTTTTTCTTTATTTGTTAAGAAATCTACAGTCGTGTCATGACAGCGAGCATGCTTATAGGTCCTATCTGGAAATGGCATAGAATTCCCAAGATCTCTGTACTCCTATATAGGTTGACTTCGTTATTGGAGTGTGCTTGTGTTTAAGTAGATCATATCCATTCTGGTAAGGCTAGCATAAAAGACATTAATGCATTGATGCAAATTCAGTGGGTTAATGGATTTAGTAGGGTGGTAAAACTGTTGAACAGTCATCTTAACTTTTCAGCTTTTTTCTTTTAAATTTGTACTTCATGATGTTGTAATGAGATGGTTGCTGTTTGATGCTCCCACAGTAGCCCACGAAAATGCTTATTCCAGGCAGAAATGGATGGAGAAATAAACACATCAGATCTTGTGGCTGTATTCTTGTAGGGTTTTTTCTTCGAGTGTCTATACAGTTTTAAGTTAATTCTGTTTCAAAATGAACAATGGCAGTATTTCTACAACTCTCAAAAAGCAGTTGCTACTTTCAGCTGCTAACACAGGGGTCTCGAACCTTTTTGGCTCAGTGGGCACACTTGGGATTTTTATAGTATTGTGGGCGCTCTCACAAAATGGTTGCCAGGGTACACGTCAGAGGTGAAGTCTGAGCTCCGAAACTTAAAAACATTCTTTTAAACCCAAATAAAGATGTCACTAGAGGGTGTCACCTTGATTTGCAGCAGACCAGAATTTCAGTTAAAAATTAATTAAAAATCTTAACAAATAAAATAAAAAGCAGGAGAGGTAAGATTCTGATGGGCACTAACAGAAGTGTCTGTGAGAAGAGTCATTGGTGCCCATGGGCGTCACTTTGGAGACCCCAGTACTAACAAATGTAAAAGTTGAAGGAGGCAACTCCATAGCATGCCATTACCAAAAATGCATACACAGTACTGCCAATAATGATATTCAATGGGCTGTCAGTATTTATTTAAAACATTTATATCCCGCCCTATATCATTAAGATCTCAGAGAGTACAGATAAAAGCATACAGTATAAAACAATAAATATACACAGTTAAAAACAAATTAAACCATGAACCAAGTTAAAACAATATATAATTTAAAAACAGTTAAAACAATGTGCCAGTGAGTTTAACCATCGGAGGCTTTGTTAAAAAGCCATGTTTTTACTTGGCATCAAAATGAAATCAGCGTTGGCACTGATCGGGCCTCCAAAGGGAGGGCATTCCACAGTCAGTACAGGCAACATAGTGCTTTGTGGTTTCTGTCCTAAAGAAGTAGAGCCACAAATGTCAATGTGTGCAGGAGAGGCCTTTTCTTTTTAAAGCAAATGTAAGTGCTTACTCCTAGAAAAGCATTCTGAGCATCAAAAGGAAGGCTAGACTATAAGAAATACAGTTAAAGCATAGTGTCAGACTGGCAATATAAAATCTATTTAGTTTCCAAAGAACTCATCAGGAAGTATTTAAACATGACAGCTTTCCAAAGAATGTATTAGAAGCTAAATGTGTATTTATGAAGCTATTCCCATGTTCTGCTTTATGTTTTTTTACTAAATCAGGTATTGACATCTGTGTTGGGAAAATATGAGGTAGCTCTTGCGACATAATTTGTTTGAATTGCCATTTGAGATGCTGTTAAAATTCAGTAATTTAGGAAAATCTCTTCCTTTGACAGGATTAGGTAGCCTTGCCAACAACAGATCTAGCTGATACAGCCATTTTCTAACAATTTGTCTTCGTAAGCCTCTCTAAATCAAGAAATAATAGTTTGAACTAAGGACTCTAATCAGGAAGAACCCATCGAAAACATGTTTTCTCATGCCATCCCCAAAGTACTGATAATTATATTAAAAGAGCTGGATGTAGAACAGCTTCTGGAAAGGAAAAGAGAAAGGACTGATTGTATCTTGAGTCAATGAGAAAATTGTACTTCAAGTGGAACTTGTTCTAAGGTCTCCTTGGTGCTGCCCTGGAAACATGCCAATCTTGACACGAGAAACTGGTTTTCATATTAATATTATAAACTAGCATTACATTGACCTATAGCTGCTCTGGGTATTTTTAGTTGAAGAGTGAGATATAAATTTATTATTTAGATCAGTGGTTCCCAAACTTTTTCAGGTAACCGCCCCCTTGGTTCCACAAACTCATGCCCAGTGCCCCCTACCCTACACTATAAAAATCATTATTCAGAATAGCAGTTTTCAACTACCCACTAAAGATAATAATAAAATTCAAAACAGTAACAATTTAATATTTATTCAAAATCCAATTAATTTTTTTAGTTTATTCAATTAAACATATTTGATGAACTTGATCCAGTGATATCATCTTTTCAAAGTCTGATAGTCATTTAGCAAGAATATTAGATATCACATTTAGTAACTTAGGGTAGAGTACCTCACTATTATGTAAATTCTTAATATGATGGATGGGCTTGAAGTGATAGCAGTTTCCCAATGTCTGGTTTAAAGTCACTTAACATGAGTCTTAAATCACGTTTAGTAATCTGGATTTGATTTCTTTGCTTGGGGAGACGTAGGCAGACCACACTAAAACCACATTCCACCAGATATGATCTTGGAAATGCAACCGGGAACTTCTGAATCAGTCCCCATAGTGCAGGATAGCGATCAGAAATTTCCTTCTGTAACCAAAACTCCTTGGAATACTATAATGTGCTCTTTTTGGGGCTGCCTTTAAAGAGTGTTTGGAAGCTTTCATTGGTTTAGAATGTTGTAGCCATATTATTTATTGAGGCTGGTTATAGGACGCACATGAGTCATGTTTCAACAGTTTCACCGGCTAATGGTCTGTTTCGGAGCACAATTTAAAGTGTTGGTTATGACCAACAAAGCCTAATATGACAAGGGGGCAGGTTTTCTGAAATACCATATTCTCATATATAAGCCTGCTGAGGTGTTGTTATTGTCAGGAGAAAGCCTTTATGTCTCACCAATATCTGAAGCACATGGGGGCGGGGAGCAACTCAAGAAAGGGCCTTTTTCCAGGCTGTGCGAAGAGAGGCCTGTCTCACTATGTTTCTAACTACCCTCTGTGGGCAAGCAAAGACATTTTTATTCAGATAATTCTCTGTTTATAGTCATTGTAAATATGTTGCTGTTAGTTAAAAATGATGGTGGTTATTACTGGTTCATTAATATTGCTTATGTGTTTATATGCCTTGTTTTGATGTTTTTGTTATTTTGTATTTTATTGCTGTTAGCCAACATAATCAGCATTTGTTGGCAAGGCAGGACAGAAATTTAACAAACAAATAACATAATTAGCTATATAATCTCTTGACAGCTAGGAGCCTCCCTAGATGGAAGGATTTAATTTAATTCCAGATTAAAACAAATATCCAGCATCTTCCAGTTCCTTAATAAAATACTTGCAAAAAACTTTTAATAGTGTGTTACAATAAATGCTCCCCAGCCAGCTTTAGCAATGACATTTTATATATCATTGTAATCAGCACTCAACCCCTTAATCTGGAACTCTTTATTTGCTAAATTTTAAATAAAGGCTCTTGTGTCTTTTCTGCCAGACGGGCAGAAAAATTGATAAGTTTTCAATGGTATACAGATATAGGGATAATGAAAGCTCCAACTACATGGACATGCTTAAATCTGAAAAATCTATATAGTGATGGGCTCAGAAGTGCTATCATATGGTCGGGATAGTCTGGGTTAATCTGTAGCAGAGAATATAACAAAGAGGGTTTAAAGACTGACAGATATATTATTGCATAAATTTCACAGACTGGAGTAAATTTCCTCAGACACAGAGTGGCATTGTCAGGTATACCTGTAAGTACAGGAAGGGTAGAAATGTGTAAACAAACAATGGGCTCATGTCCTTATAAAATGTAAGAAGTGACAATTCAATTAAGTTTAAATGTTTGCAGAATAAGCCCAGTGACCATTCACTAAAATCATTACTCCTTTGTAGGAGTAGCAATGTGTTAATAAAGAAGTTCAGAAAAGGGTGACCAAAGGATTAGAGCACCTCCAATGTGATGAAAAAATGAAAGCATGCAGAGCTTTGTCATTTAGGGAAAAATATAACAGGTTTACCAAACCATACATGGTGTGGAGAAAATGGAGAGAGAGAGAAGTTTCTGTCCCCCTCTCCCCTTCACAATAGAATATGGGGTTCTATTGTCACTACCTCAAATTGACAGAAGGGGAGAAAGCTTCATCACACAATGTGTAATTAACTAATCAAACTTTCTGTTATGTCTGGCATTGGAAGGAAATTAGACCAATGTATGGAGGATAGATCTCCCTAGTGACTATTAGCTGTAGGAGTTACTTAGGCACAATCCTGTGCATGTTTAGGCAGAAAAAAAGGCCCACAACTCTCAGCATGGGTGGCTGGGGCAAGCTGAGAACTATAATAATAATACATTTATTTCTTACCCGCCTCTCCATTCTGATCGAGGCGGGTAACAACAGTAAATATAAAATACATAAAACTGAATTAAAACATAATATACGTTGTTAAAACATCCTAAATTCATTTTAAAAACATCCTAAAATTACACTGGATAGACCTGCCAGAAGAGATCAGTCTTAATAGCTTTCTTAAATTGTGATAGACTGTTAAGTTGCTCCACAGTCTGGGAGCAGCTGAAGAGATGGTCCTCTGGGTAACAGTTGTCAATCTACTTTTAGCTGACTGAAGTAGATTCTTCCCAGAGGACCTGGGAGAAGACGATCCCACAGGTAGCCTGGACTCAAACCATGTAGGGCTTTAAAGGTGATAACCAACACTTCATACTTTGCCAGGAAACTAATTGGCAGCCAGTGAAGAGATTTTAAAATTGGTCTAATGTGGTCAGCGCTAGGTGCACCGGTGACTAGCCTGGCTGCCATATTTTGAACTAGTTGAAGTTTCTGGACTAGGCAAAGAGTAGAGCGCATTGCAGAAGTCGAGCCTTGAAGTTACCAGCGCGGGCACTACCGTCTTTAGGCCTTCCAACTCTAGGGAGGGGCGCAGCTGGCGTACCAGCCAAAGCTGATAGTAGGCACTCTTCCTAAACATGCACTGGATTGCGCCCTTAGAACATCCAGCTCGCGAGGCAGTGTACCGTAGAGTGCCAGTTACTGGGAGTCGAACAGCGGGGCAAGAGCGTTTGCCTTCCTGCCCTGCTTGAGGGCTTCCCGAAAGCATCTGTTTGGCCACCGTGGCAAAGAACTAGATGCTGGACTACGTGAACGTTTGTTTGGCACAGCAGAGGCTCTCGTTCTTCTCAAACTCAAACCCGTATCTGATTTATCTTGTTTACTTCAGCTCAGATGTTACGGAAGAGGTGAGGTAAACTTCCAGTCCTGCGCCTGGCTCTGCCTTTAAGGCCGCCTTAAAACGGTGCCTGTTTTACTTCACGAGTCTCCCCTCTCGTTCTCTACGGCGTCCTGCGCCTTTAAGGACCGGTAGCTCCTTGGTCATGCGCAAGGGAAGCGTAACCAGGAAGCGGTTGTTCGGTGCTGAGGGGAGGAAGACTCCTCGTAAACAGACAGTCGCAAGCACGCCGGGTTGGCCGGGGGGCAGTGAGAGGGAGCGGCGCGAAAGGGCCCAAGGAGGCGGGAGGCGGCGGCGCGCTCTCCGGGCCCTTCTCCCGCTGCCATGGCGACGGCCCCCAGCCAGGAGGACTATTACTTGGCGCTGTGTTCGCGGCCCGTGCAGTTCGAGAAGGCGAGTCCCGTGAATTGCGTCTTCTTCGACGAGGCCAATAAGCAGGTAAGAAAAGGAGGCCGCGGGAAGGGGCGGAGCCCTCCAGCTAACCCCCCTCCCCCCGCCGCCGCGCAACCGGCCTCTCTCACGCGCTCTCAACCCCCCCCCCCAGCCGAATGGGGAGAGCGATAATCTTCCCTAACCTGGTGCTTTCGCTGTGCATGCTGGGAGTTGTAGGCCAACACATCTGGAGGGCGCCAGGGGTTGGGGAAGGCTGGCGTCCATAGTGGACGCATCTTTTAAGCGGCACTAGTAGCATAATGTAATGCCGTAGTAGCCTTCCACCTTTGTCTTACGCCAAGCCCACCTGTATTTGCAAACTGCAGCATGGGATCCATTTCTACCTTAAGTACAATACAGCTTCCTTTTCTTCATCTGGCAGCCACATGGGAGGACAGTGGGACCGCCTGTGTCTTTTAACAATGGCCCTTGTGTCCTCTAGATGTTTTGGATTTCAGTGCCTATCAGCCCCAACTAGCATGTATAGGAGACCTGTTGGGGACGAAAGATGGTAACCCTGCCTGCTACTATGCTCTAAAGCTAAGAGGTGTGTGTATGTATGTAAGGTGATTGTCGGATGCAGTGGGGGCGGGGACTGTATCTTTTAATAGTTGCATAGAAAGGGGATTTCAGCAGGTGCAGCTTGTCATACCATACACCTGTAAGGTAGGAAAAGCTGCCCTTGCTAATATTTTCTCTTCTATGCAAATATTAATGATCAGAACCCCACCCACTTTTGTGCCTTGACATTCTGGCTTCTTGGAATCAGTTCATGCTTTGGCAGGTTGAGAGGGGTACATTGATGACTTGCAGAGGCTGTTGGCTTAGGTTTAGTAGAGAAACACATCCTTTGTTGGTATGGTTATACTTTACCTGACAAAATTATGTTGTGGGTGAAGCCCAGATTTGCTGCATTTTTAAGTAGTTTCAGTAACATTCTTGGGACCCACACACAAATATGTAGCACTCTCTTCAAAAGAAAAAAAAATACACATCTGAATCTACTTTCTTGTAGTGACAACCACATGTTTGCTTCCTTAGTTTAATTAGTGAGTGCTTTCATGTGATCTATTTTTATTATGGAATCTCCATGTGATTTTGGTTCTGAAAGACAGCTCTGAATCTGGCAACTGAAATTTGGCATCAAAGCCTGTGTTTGCCCCAGGAATAGGCAGCCTGCTGCAGCCCTAGGCCTCACTTCATCTGTCCATAGACCTCTGGCAAATGTACCCTGTTCCTTCCTTGGCAGTCCACTAGGCAGGGAGGAAGCAAGGGATAACGGGAAGAAAGAGAAGGGATGGCAGAAAGAGAGAGAAGGGGTGGCAGGAAGAGACAAACAGGGTATCACAGACCCCTGTGGACTTCTGCTCTGTCCACTGCATGCAGCCCCTGACAGATTTAGCCTCAAGGGAATGCAGCCCTTGACAGAGAAATATTCCCCCACCCATGGTTTCAAAAGAACACTTGTATTGTGGCTTCCTTGTGCTGGTAATCTAAATTAAGGAGAAATTGCAATTTCTCCTGCAAGCAGTCACAACCCACCTTTGGCCATATATGTGCCTGCAGTTTTTGAGGGAATGTTAGTATAAACTGGAGAATCAATTGACACAAATAACAAAATAACAGCATAGAATACTTCTACTTTCACTCAGACACCCCCCCAAGCTCCTCCCCACCTGCCCCATCCCCCCACAGTTGCTAAAGTTTTTGGGGAAATTCCCTAAAAAAGAGAAGCAATTATGAGACTCCTGAAGATGGTGGTGGTTCCACAGTACTGGAGTAGCTGATGAAAAAGCTCTGCGCCATACTCCAGGCAGCTTCACCTAAATAGGAACCTTGAACACAGCCTCCAATTGTCTTAGCAGGTGGATGGGTTTATTATTTTGGAAGAGGTATTCTCTGAGATGCATGCATCACAGGCTGTGAAGAGCTTTAAGGACAATACCAGCACGGCAGCACCTTTATTGGGCTCAGAAACTCACTGGCAGCCAGTGCGAGTTGTGCTTCTACTTGCCTATGATCACCAATAGATGGGTTTCAAGTTCTTGACAGTCTGTGTGTGCAGCGCTATGTAGAGCATGTTACAGTAATCATTATTTAAGATTGACTGCCAACTTAGTTCTTAGCAGCCACAAGTTCAGTAGGGAGGAGTTGGCAACAGGCCCCACATTGTCCAAGCTGGAGCAGGATCATGATTACAAGCATGCATGTAGGTAAGGAAGAGCAGCAGCTACCATATTTCTTCGATTGTAAGACGCCATCGATTGTAAGATGCACACTAATTTCAGTACCAACAACAGAAAAAACCCTAAGACACCTGTGATTCTAAGACGCACCCCATTTTTAGAGATGTTTATATGGGGAAAAAAGTGTGTCTTAGAATCGAAGAAATAGGGTAATTGCATTTAGGAGGAAGTGAATGAACTGGCAGTTAAATGTGGAATAAAATAGTTACATCAGTTCTTTAATTAGGAATGCATTAATACTAAGTTGGTATTTCAAATGTAGAGTAAATAAATTATTTTGATTTGGATGCTGATAATATTCAAAATAGGGCACTAGACAAACTGAATTCATATCTTAACTTGTTAACTATTTAGGTTTTTGCTGTTCGATCTGGTGGAGCTACAGGAGTTGTAGTTAAAGGCTTGGAAGATCGCAATCCCATCTCATTCAGGTAACATAGGTGCACTCCAACACACAAGGTGTGTTGCTTTCTTTCTTAAGAGCTTGTTCTCCCTTTGTAGCTTGTGTAACTACAAATGTGTCCTTTGAATTCCCTTTCTAGAAAAAAAGATCACTGTTACTTCATCTTGAGTATATGTTTCAATAAATATTGTGTGATAGCTTAAGATGCAAATATTGCTGGAACTGCAGTGGAAGAGGATTACTGTGTCCTTCTCTCATCTTGAATACCTATGCTGTATTAGAAGTAATTCTTTAAAGTCTTTGATTCCGTTTGCTCATATGATCCCTTGCAAATGTTGCATTGGCATGGTGGGCGAGTACTTTGGCTTGACGTATGTACCATGGAACTTAAGTCTACATAGGGACCTGAGCATGGAGAGCTCAGTGCATGTAGATGTGATCTGTATCCTACAAAATCAGAATGTAGACACCATGTGGATTGAATCTAGGAATGTTGAGTTTTACACACAGAGGCCCTGTGCAGATGTGACATCCAAGGTTCAAATGTAAGGTAGGAGTTGGGTAGGCAGATACAGTCATGTTCTTTCAGCAACTGTAGTATGTTCAGCATAGGAATAGGATGTTACTCTAATGAGCAAACTTTTCTGAATGCTAAAACAATCGCTCCAAGTGTAAGGGATAGCGCCTGCTTGCTGTCCTCCAGCTAGTTAGGGAGACAGAATCCTAGTATAAGATGTGACTTGGGCTTGGTAAAAGCCATATTTGAAGGAAGCTCAGACATAGCACTACCCTAGATGATTGTAGCCCAATGTTACATGTACAAATGTCTAGGCCATGTGCTCCCTCGTTCTCCCTCCTCTGGTGCAGTTGCAAGAGCAGAACCATCTGCTTTCGTTTTAACCTAACCACAGTTTGAAGTTTGAACTTACTTTTGAGTGAACATATATAGGATCTGTAAAGTATAGAAACTAATTCCTGTAATAATTCTCTGTTTGTAGAATGGAAGACAAAGGAGAAGTGAAATGCATAAAGTTTTCTTTGGGGAACAAGATACTGGCTGTCCAAAGAACATCAAAGAATGTGGTAAGAAATTTCTTTCTTAAAATAAAAGGATACAAAGTGTGTGTTTTTTTTTAAAAAAAACCCACAAAAAAACAGTTGAAACATAATGAGATGAAGCCCATCTGTTTGGATATAGCAGCTAAGAATGTTAAGTTAGTCAGTGTATATTAGAAATAGTTGGGGAAAGAAACTTTATTCCTCCATTTGTTGTAGTTGCCAAGATTGGCTTCCAAAGCAGCTTACAATTACAATCCACAAAAATGTACAATATATTAGGAGTCCATGGAGGTGTTTATGGCCATTTCTATGACCTCTGGCAATTGATGTCATAATCCAGATTTAAGGCTTTTTTGCCCAGACACAGGGGAATAGATTGACTAAGGGATTGGCTAATAACAAGGATGTTTTCGTAAAAAAGCAAACACTTTGTAATTCACCACAGTATTTGTTGTATTCCTAAGGATTTCTGTCCTTAGGATCATGTTACAAGCATACAGCAGATCTTTCTCGTATCTTACCTTTGCATTTTATTAATATTCTCCCTCATGTTTTCACACAGTCTTTGGTCAGCACTATATTCCAGGGGTATTAGAAGACTGGGGAGTGCTTAAGTGGAAAGTGGAACATTAAAGGAGAAAAGCTTATATATGTCTTCATATACTTGAATCTTTCTTTCTGGTAGATGAACAGTCTGATTTGTGCTGATTAAGGTACATCTATGGTGACTGAAATCAATGGGCTTAGATGTTTCAACTCTGCATAGGATCAAGCTACAAATGTTTTTAAAGACGTAATCCTATGCATACTGGGAGTTATAGGACTTTTTCTGTCTAAATAATCCATGGGATTGTGTCCTTAATTGCTGATGTTCTTGATGTCATTTCAGGACTTCCTAAACTTCATTCCAGATAGCCCACAACTAGAATATACTCAAGAATGCAAGGTACATTTAACTAAATATAAAGTTTAACTTCAATAAAGCAGTCTTTCAATATATTGTAACCTCCATGAATTTAGCAGTTTAGTTCAAAATATTTGGCTTAAAATGATCTCATTCTCCTGAAAATCTGCCATAGTACGCCTTCAGAGTGCTTTAGGTTCTAGTGTTTCTCCCTCTCTAAGCCTTTTAAGAAATGTTTGACCATCAGCAAGGTTTGAATCAGTCGCTTTAAGTCTACAAGCGCCAATATAAAGGAATAAGGGGGGGGGAATCCTGTTCATTCAAGGGGTCTGTAGAATAATGGATCAGATCTCTTAGTTAGAAGTATTAAAGGCCATACCAATCACTAGAAAGTAATAAAAGGTCTAAACATATGTTTACTTTATAGAGGGTGCACATTTTTCAAGAAGTTTGACTCTTTTGTTTTTCTAGGCATCTCTCCTGCTTGCAATAAATCATGGAAAGCACCTCATGAGTCTGCAATACAAATAATCTGTCTTCTGAAATGCAATTCCTCTTTCCATTTAGCATTTTGCTCTGGCATGTTGATTCTAATGGGAGTATTTACAGCCAGTGTGTCTTGAAAAAGCTAGTTTACTAGGCTGGCTTTCTCCATGATGTGAATTAATTCTTCTCATAATTCTCCAAAATCCAATTTTGCAATTCACTCATTTGCCTGGATTGAGGAAAACCACTAATTCTGTGTGAGCAACTTAAAAGAACTACTGCCATGCCACCCTGTATCACATGACTGAGCAGACCAATAGCATATTAATTGTAGGCTGGTAACGGTTTGCAGTTGTTCCGACTGTGACATCTAGTACAAGGTCTTTTTTTAAGTGCACTAACGAGCTTCGCCTCCATGCTGCTTTCAGTAGTAATTTTCCATTTCCTGATCTTGTTCCAGAAAAAAGGGAAGATTCTTGGTTTTATTCACACTACATGAATTTCCTACTGAATATCACTTCCAGACAGAAAACTGTGGAAGATGTACTTTATATAACATCAGATGTACGTGTTTAAATGACCCCACCCCCACAGGATAGTTCTATCAACACAGCCATTGACACATACCGAGAGTTCACATAGCTCCTTCACATATAGAGTTCCCCATGTATGCGCATAGAGTCTCTTGTCATTCATCTGGGTGACGGGATGTGGCTAGCTGATACAGTCGTGTGCCCCCCCATATGTTCTCGCAACCCATCTGTATAGCCCTGTGCTTGTGTACATGCAATTTGTTACATATAGGGTACACCTGTGTGACAAATTCCTTGTTGCAAAGCAGCCCTTAAAATCTGTCAGTTGTGTCAAAAAGGTGAGTGCTTAAGATTGAGGCACCCCTGAAAGATGGTTTGTCAACTCTTTCTGAAAATCTTGAGACTACATTGTAGTCCATTACTTCATAGTTAGACAGAACCAGCACATTGGGAAGTATTTCCTAATGCTTAAAGCAGTCTACTTTATTGTAGCTTATAATTCTTGTACCTAACTTTGATGGACAGTGTGAATAATATATAACACACACTCACCCATTAATATTATTTTTGTAATATCCTTTAAACCAATGACGGAGAACTGGTGGCACACAGGCTGGATGTCGCGTATGGCCCTCCTACGTGCCCCACCTCAAGCAGGAAACTTTTTTCAAACCTAATTGTAGCATAGGAAGGTGTTGCAACCCCCCACCCTGACTCTTGGAGCAATTAGACCTTGAGAAAAGTCTCTCTTTGGACCCTAATTGCTGCAAAGGGCGGTGGGTATCTTTGTAAGTGGTTTTGGACTCACTGCTGGCATGCAAGCCCTAGATGATTACCCATGAGGGAATGTGGCCTGCAGAGTAGAAAGAGTTCCCCATCCCTTGTATTATACCTATTAATTCATGTAGAGTATTTTAATCTCCACATTATTAAATTAATAGTTTTTGGGCAGTCCCAGTCCCTGACAATGGACAATTTTCCTTGATCAGCATGGGTTTGCAAACAAGTATTATTGATAGGTTTTGTGATCAGGTAGCCATGTTTCCAAATACCCTGCTACAGTTGACTGTGGAAATCCAAGAAGCTCAACTATTCTTTTCAAAGGTCAGGGCTGGGATTATCAGATGTATGTACAGAACATTAACACACTTGATAGCACTCTTATAAGTTATAGAACTGTATTCTCATGTTTACATGGGTGTGTTGCATTGAATATAGTAGAACTTGCTTCTGAATAAACATGAATAGGATCAGGTTGTAAGCTTAATTTCCCGATTCTTTGTCATGAGCTGTGCTTAAGAATGGTCAGAGTATGTGATATTACAATATTTGTACTTCCATAATGATCAACAACTGAAATATGTATAATAAAATTTTGTCCCAGTAGGAAAACCTTGTGTGCATGAGGGCTCAAAATTGGAGCCAGATTTCTATCCATGCCTTCCTTTGCCTACACAAAACATCTATCCCATGGAAGTGTCTTGGGAACCTCACTTATGTGAGAGCTTCATGGGCACATCAAAGCACTTGTGAGACTCTAGACCTGTGGGCATAGGGTTGGATCCAACAATGACCTTCCATGAGCAGCTCAGACCCTCTGGCAGCAACGTATTTCGTAATTGTGTTTTAAACTGTTGGGTGTTTTACTGTGGTTTTAATTTTTGTGAACCGCCCAGAGAGCTTCGGCTATTGGGCGGTATAAAAATGTAATAAATAAATAAATAAATAAATAAACGTGCACACAGCCCCTACCACTGGCAGCCATGGTGAAGCGCTTCCGTGGGCAAACATCAAGACGAGGGGAAATGCTTATTTCTGGAACAGGCAAATCACAACCCTTCCAGAACTTAGCTTTCCCATTCATCTTGGCACTTGCCCCTACATTGGGGTCGCATGTGGGATGAGGTTGGCCATGCATGCACCACCACTGGCGAGCCTGGTCCACCCATGGAAGGACACTGTTGGATCCAGCCCACTGCTTCTACATTAACTAATTGCTAGCACTG
This sequence comes from Elgaria multicarinata webbii, assembly GCF_023053635.1. Taxonomy (NCBI): domain Eukaryota; kingdom Metazoa; phylum Chordata; class Lepidosauria; order Squamata; family Anguidae; genus Elgaria; species Elgaria multicarinata. Next base: position 57,621,075 of record NC_086177.1, read on the forward strand.
AGAGATATAAAGCTATGATTACCTTATGTGAAATTGAATGCCATTTGCCTATTTCAACCAAATGTTGTTTGCTGTTAAAGACCAAGAATGCCAACATTTTAGGATTTTGCTGGACAGGATCTGCAGAAATTGTCTTTATAACAGATCAAGGAATTGAATTTTATCAGGTAAGGAAAAGAATCCTAATTTAAAAGCCTACGAAATTGTTCTGTGATTTTGAGTATTTTAAGGGTAACAGACAACTTGTGGGAAGCCATAGGATAGTGCAGATCTATAATCATTGAAGTTTAATTTTTGTTTACTTCTCATTTCTTCCTTCTATATATTGGTGAAGAAATGTACGAGCCTAGAAATGAATGTTCTTACCCAAAGAACATTTTAATTTGATATTATATGAAAGATCTAACACTTGAAAAACCTTAATTTTTAAAAGTGCTACTTGATTGTATAAAATGCTCTTTTGATACATGCAAATGACAACACCATATTTTAAGCCTGTGTACATTCTATAATTTCAACAGTCATTTTAATTAGGCAGCTCACAGTTGTAATCTATACTCAGTGCTTATTTAGCCATCTTCTTCTTCCAAGTACAGTTGTGTTCTCGTCTGTTTTGCTTTTCACTAGTCCTTAAGTGCAATGTAATTTACAGCAGGGGTGGGCAGAAGGCAGATTTCCAGATGTTTTTTACACGTCAACTCCCAGAAACCCCTGTCATCATGGCTAGTCATCAGGAATGCTGGGAGTTGAAGTCCAAAAGATCTGGAGATCTACTTTATGTCCACCCCCTGATTTACAGCATAAACTGGAGGAGGATTAACAAAGCTGCAGCATAAACATTATTGTGTTCCCTGTTGTACTTTCTCTCAAGTAGACTCATGCAGGTGTTTAGTTTGAGGTAAGAAGGACTGGTTATTTTAAATTGTCCACCTACCTAGAGCAAATTTCAAGATTGGAGGCCTTTTAATGAATTGTTTGTAGTTTAGCAACTATAAGATACACAGTTTATTTGGAAATATGTAGCCTATTGGATTTATTCTAAAACTTTACCTTGTGTTTTTAGGTATTACCAGAGAAACGAACTTTAAAACTTTTGAAGAGTCAGAATATCAATGTAAATTGGTACATGTACTGTCCTGAGAGCTCTGTCATTCTTTTGTCAACCACAGTTCTAGGAAATGTTCTACAGCCATTCTACTTTAAGGTAAGAGTTGACAGACACTAATTAATTCTAATTTTGGAAATGAACACATCATAGACATTCTGGTGCACCTGATTTCCCCTGTGGACTGGTGTTTTTTGTGGTCATAATGCTTGACTTGTTTAACCTCCTGACATCACTTAGTTCTTCTAAAAATAATTTTTTAAAAAGGTGATTTACTGATTCCAGTGCCAGCCTGTAAATTAATTTGATAGATGATGGTAGTTAGGGTGTGTGTGGGGGGGAAACCAGAGCTAATATCAGAGTTTTAGATGGCCATGCACCTAGGAATTTTTCCAGTTCTGATTATATTAGGTTAGTTAAAGCGAATGTCTGAGCATTGCAGAGTTGAATGGATGCTTGTCATAGTCCATTTATGTTCTTAACAATTTATCCTATCTTAAATCTGTTTCTGTGGACAATTGAAATCAAATGGAAAGTCCTTTAAGTTGCTTGTTTAGGATTGCAGGATAAAAACATTGTAGTTGTTTTTTCACCTTGAGATGGGAGTGGGGTGGGGAAGCTCGAGTAGCCACACCCTTGATACTAGAAAGTACTATAGACTGGTAAGAAATAGGAACTACCACCGGTAATAATGTTAAAGAATTTCCCAGAGGAACTGAAGGGTAGATTAAGTAAAATATTAAAAGAGAAAAATAAAATTTAAAGGATTGGTTAAGAGATATAAATACAAGAGAAGATATGGAAGAGCTGTTAAAGGAGAAAAAATTATCTTGGTTAGAGTATAGGCAATTAGAACAGTGGAATAAAAAGTGGATTAAAGAAAATAGAGTTTGTAGAGAAATGACGAAGTTTGAGGAGTTAATAGTTAAAAAGGAAAAATGTAAAGGAGGAAGTTTAGTCTTAAAAGGGTTAATGAGCGAAATATATAAAATATTGTTAGAAAAAGGGCTAATGGATAGTTCAGGAAAAATGGCATGGGCGACAGAGCTGGGAGGGACTGTGGAAACAAAGAGTGTTGAGAAGTATGTCAGTGAGAATAAAAGAGAATTACTTTAAAATTTTGTGGAGGTGGTACCTAACCCCGATTAGATTGAATAAGATAAATAATCAGCATTCAGCAAATTGTTGGAGAGGTTGTGGGGAAAAAGGAACGTATTTACATATGTGGTGGGAATGCAAATATGTACAAAGATTATGGAAGATGGTGTTTTTTGAAATTGAAGAAATAGTGGGAATGAAAATAGAACAAACACCAAAAATTGCATTACTGTCACTATTTGAAGATTTAAAATGTGGAAAAGAAATTAAAGAACTGATATCGAGTTTGCTGACTGCAGCACGATTGATGGTAGCTAGGAACTGGAAGATTCAGGGGGAATATTCTATTGAAGAATGGTATAGAGAAGTTTGGGATATAGCTATTAATGATAAATTGACTTGTAATATTAAGTGGAGGAAAGGTATAACTAAAATAAATGAGTTTGAAGGAATTTGGAAACAGTTCCTAATATTTGTGTTTTCTAAGGGAAGTGGGAAACCGCCAGCGGAAGAAAGTATGAGATTTTGGAAGCAGGAATAGATCCCGAGGTGGAGGGTGCACTTATATGTTAAGAATGATTATATTGTATGATAGGATAGGTTATAGTTAATATTTACTCAATATATATGTATTCAACATTTATTCAAAATGTATGTAGTATGTTGTGTTGTTTCTTTTTTGTAAGATGTTTTAATTTGTGGTAAATAAAATTTAAAAGAAAAAAAAGAAATAGGAACTACATGACATTAGACATAACATTTTAAAACATCCTTTATTCCAGGGTGGAGCTATGTCAAAACTATCAAAGTTTGAAATTGAATTACCTGCAGCCCCAAAGTCATCCAAGCTTAGCCTTTCTGAAAGAGATATTGCTATGGCTATAATGTAAGTATTATTGTGTAGGTGGGATGGGGAGTCTCCTTTCAGATGACTTTTGTCCTAAGATGTGGGCAGATGGTTTTATCCTTCTTACTGAGCAATCAGTTTGCTCTTTATGGAACTGAAAGACACAAGGGAAAATTCCTTCTCCTTAGAAGGAAAGTGATCTAGCTAAAGATAAGTGCTCTGGTAGGGAGAGAGAAGTAAGGCTCATACATTTGATATATATTCCTGTCTTAGTAACCAAAGGTCAGAAAGGGGCTCTGATGAGTAGGGCAGCTCAATTGTGTCTGGCTAGTGGGTGGAGTAGCAGGCAAGGGCAGCAGTTGGAGATGGCACCTGTTTGCAACTTGTGACACAGTGCTTTCCTACTGGCTTTTCGTTTCAAGCATGAGCAGGACAATCAGGCCAGTACTTTGGGTGCCAAAAGTAAGGAGCGGGACCTCCCCCACTTTCACCCTCGTTTTTCACTAGTCCCAGTTAGACTTCATGCTGTTTCATTTAAGAAAGGTTGTGACAGCATTTCATTTTCATTGTTGCTGCAACAGCCACTTTTAAGTCAATTGATTTCAGTGAACAAAGGAGAGAAGAAACTTCAAATACACATTAGAAGCAAAGCAGTTTACTGAAGATTCCCCTTGTGGCATTTACTTGAGGCCAAAATTATTTCCTAAAAGGAACTGCTTGAGACTGTGCTGAAACAGTGTATATAAGAATGTAGAGTGAACTAAATGCCTCCAGTTTGAAAAGGTGAAAGGCATTCCTGCCTGTAGCTGCAGTTTCTTTGAGAACTCTAGGCAGGAATGCCTCTCAGCATTTCAATCCACAGGTGCTAAACTACTTCAGCATTTCTTGTGAGTGCAGTTCTTTTTATGAAATTGTATCAGTTGCCCCTGAGGAAAAGTTTTCTTTCATCGTGAAATGCATTGGGATTCAAAAGTGCTTTGTTTCATATGCACCTTTGATGTTTCTCATATCCTTAGCTCCATGGATAGGTGCCTTTGTTGTTTCGAGAGTTAAGCAGCTTTTAACTTTCTCCCAGTAAAATCAGTAGGTATTAAACATGGTTCACTTTTGCTCAGTTGTGCCCAAACATAGTAGTCTGAAAAAAAGAGAAGAAAATATTTTCTCTCCAGAGTTCAATCCATTTTCAAAATACTTTAGTTTTGTATTGGCATGTAGTTTTGGCATGCTTCTAAGTAAGGCAGGAATGGGAAATGTGTGTGGCCTTTCAGATGTTTTTGGACTGCAACTCCCATCATCCCTCACCATTGGCTATGGTTCATCAACATCTGGAGGGCTGTACATTCCCCATCCATTTGTGTGTGTGTGTGTGTGTGTGTGTGAGAGAGAGAGAGAGAGAGAAACAGAGAGAGAGATGTACAAGACCAAAAAGGGATGGAATTGGGAGAGGATAAGGTTCACTGACATTGAATAGCTGCAAAAGGAAGTAGTGGAATCCCTTTTAGTCAAAACACTTGAACAATAAAGGAAGGCTGGTAAGCATATATTAAGGATATTGTATAAATGTCTCAGGATGTAATTCTATGCATGTTTAGACAGGAAAAAAATGTCCTACAAGTCCCAGCATAGCCGGATTGTGCATGCTGGGTCATTTATGACTTTTTAAATGTCTAAACATGCATAGGATTGCACCCTTAACCAATCTGATCTTGGTAAATACCCTTTGGTATTGTGAGCCTAAAAGGAGGCATGATAGATAGGCAGTGCGGTACTACAAACTTGTGACGGATGCCAAAAAAAAGCCTTAGAAATCCATCCACACCCTTTTCTAAAAGACATCTGTTCATGAGTTCAAAATTATTTTCTCCTTAGATATGGGCAGCTTTATGTTCTCTACTTGAGACATCACTCAAGGACATCCAACAGTACTGGAGCTGAGGTGGTTCTTTACCATTTACCAAGGTAAGCGTGTTTCTTCTTTAATTTTATTTTTAGTGCTTTTGCTATTAATGATGCTAATAAGCATATCCTCTCTGTCTCTTTGACTATTATAGGGAAAGCTCGTGTAAGAAGCTGCATATATTGAAGTTATACCGGACTGGCAAGTTTGCACTGAATATTGTGGATAACTTGGTGGTAATTCATCATCAGGATACTGAGGTGCTACTTCCTCTCAGCAATATATACGTATTGTGTGTGTGTGTTTTGGTGTTAAAAGGGATGCTTTTATCTTTTGTCTGCTTTTGCTTAGAGTGGGCAACTTGTAGGCCAAAACATCTCAAAGGATCACAACTCCCATCATCCCTCACCATTGGCTGTGCTGGCTAGGACTGATGGGAGTTGTAGGGCAAAGCGCCTGGAGAGTCATCATTGCCCCACCCGATTTAGTATCTAGTTCAGGGGTGTGGAACCTTTGTTGGCTCAAGGGCCTAACTGGTTACAGGCAAGCACATCAGGGGCCTTCTCTCCTTCGTAAAGACACACACACCCTGCTTTAAATTTATTTATTTATTTCATTTTTATACCGCCCACTAGCTGAAGCTCCTTGGGTGGTTCAAGCCTGATTGCAGCATGAAGGGTAATTTGGGGCTTGGGGGGCAGTGACTCCTCTAGCAGCCTCCCCGTTAACCCATCACATTGCAGTTTAGCTTTTTAAAAAGCCTGCATTGGCACTAATGGAGGCTTTTAAAGGTGTGGTTTCATTGGGAGATGGGTGATTTTGCAAGGGGGAGTTGCCATATCGGAGAGGGGAGGAGTCAGCCCTTCCTTCTCCAGCAGCAGCTCCTTCGCTAGTATTCCCCCCCCCCCCCGGCGCCCCACAATTAGACTTTTAAAAAGTCTAAAACTTATCTGAGGATAGCTGGTGGGTTGGATGGGGATCCATCACTAATATCAATCATTGAAGTTATGTGAAAAATGTGACTGAAAAATAGGCCACAATTGGTTTTAATTGACATGAAGTTGAAATTCAGCTTTTACCATTTTCATTATTGACCTAAACTGTAGGCATAACCAATCTTTTTCCATAATGCTTTGTATTTGTAAATATTCAAACTCAGATAGAAAACCTTCTGGAGACACTTGATGCAACTTCTAACAGAAGCAAATTGTCATGATACAGATTCATAAAGAAGTTGTGAGACCCATCTTAATCCAAGAGGGTGACTGGTCTTTGGAAAGGTTTTTTATTTTTCATTCTGGAAAATTGGATGCAATGGAATCCATGCCAATGATGATGTGACTGGGGAAAGATCTTATGTCGTTCATCTTGGAATCTTTGAGTTTTGTATTAAGCCTAATGTTCATTTTTTTATGGAGACTTACAGTTTTGCAGTGTTTTGTATCCCATAAAATAGCTTTAAAAACATGTATATTGCTACTTAATTTGAATCTACTTTGGGATAGAAAAAGTCTTTCCACACATTAATACTTGTGCTAATGCTTATGCTTCATAATAACAGATTTAGCATAACTGCTCCACCATTTGTGCTTTCCTGTCTTCATAGGGATGTACACAGACTTGGTCATACTTAGAGCAGCACCATTGAAATTGGTGGGTCTACTTTAAATATGACTAAGTCTGGTTCTAGCCCATAGAAAATAGTTCTAGTGTGTGTCACAAAGAGTCTTTTTTCTGTTTTCAATTTTTAGACCTCTATTATATTTGATATCAAACTAAGAGGAGAATTTGATGGTACAGTTACCCTTCATCAGCTTGTCCTTCCAGCTCGATCCATACAACCCTATCAGATTCCTGTGGCAGGTGGGATTCTTTTTTCCCCTTTTTTCACTAGGTTAACAATGCAGTTGGTATGTTGATCTATGGTTTTGAGCATAGGTATGATAGTTTTCTGACGAATAACATATGAATAGGAAAATAAAATATGAAGGAAGGCACTGGAAGATGTAACGCATTTGACTGTGCATCTCTTTCACGTGAACTTTCATTTTATTGAATAAGTAAGGAGTCAGATTGCTTGCTTTGGTTAATATTTCATAGAACTTTCCTGTGTTTGAGGGGGAAACTCTTGCAAGAGTGGCCTGTGCACACTGGACCCTTTCTGGGGTAGTGTCAACCAAACAATGGAAGCTTGTCAGAGCTGGGACAAAAAGTCAATAGGTGCCCTGGCCAAGATGGACCTTGGTCAGGTGCGTCCCACTTTTTATGCGCCCTTCTTTCTCTGCGCAATTGCTTTGTTATCTTTCAAGTAGCATGCATCTCTTCCCCTGTATTGGAATCCCCACTGGAATAGGCGTCAGCTTATGACATGCTCATGGCTGTTTCTCATTGGACAGTAATATATCAGGGCCCTGTGCAACAAATAGCAAACCTCTGCATTTCTTCAACTATAAAACTAATTAGTTGGAAAGGATCTTCTCATTAGTGTGTAATATGTCTAATATACACTGCATATTTTAAAAGATTAAAATCTTAATCTAGTGGGAGCCCCTTTGGTGGTTTGTTTTCTTTTTCTGTATATTTCAGTAAGCACTGGGCCTAATCTCCTTAAATTGTAGCATTAGCTCTTCAAAATTTATATTATATTGTATTATGGAAGAAATTCATGCTGGCAGCCCTTTTCTAAATAAATTCATGTCTTCTGGCTCATTTGTAATACAATATCTTTCCCCCACATGCAGGTCCAGCTTCTGTAACCAGTCAACTTCCAGTTCCCTGTAAACTCTGTATCCTTGAACAGTTTCTACTTTGTTCTGAAATAAAACCACATGTCATTTGCTTCCGTGGTAAACATATGGCATTTTATATTTGGAAGGAGCAGAACTGATATTACAATAGAAATATAAAAGGCAGCTCTGAAGCAAGTATAAAAATTGACTTGCAACATAATCCTTTGCATGTTTACTTGGAAGTTCCACTGTGTTTGGTGGGGTTTATTGCCAGTTAAGTGTACACAGGATTGCATCCTTAGTACCTCAGTAATGCCCAATCAAACCTCCTTAAGAAAAGAAAAATAAGACCACGCTAACCCACCATGGGATAGTGTGTTGCCTGTTAGTGTGGCATGCAGTGTGGCTTGTTAACCATGCAGTGTGGTTGAATTTTCTTGAACAAGCCACCTTAAGAACCCATGGCTTGTTCTTGGATTGTTCAGAATGGTTAACCACTCTCACTGCATGGTTAATGAGCAATCCTGTGGAAAACTCACTGTGTTCAGACAACAGAATAACCCACGGTTCAACAACATCCTACCCTAAATGTTACAAAATATGACGAAGCAACCAAGTATATGTGCACACATAAGAAAAATGCAGTTGTTTGGTGAGTCACATACAACTGTACAGTTCCAGATAGTTCTTTCTAAAAATAATAATCCAGGCCCTTGTAATTTGTTTCAACAGTGGTTAAAAGGGGGTGGTTGTGTTCCCAAGAGCTATTCTAGGTGTGCTCAATCACTTGGATCTGGTCAATGAAATTTGACTTCTCTCCTTTTGAAGAACAGATCTTCAAACTGATTATGAAACTGTGTCAAGAGGTTTGTCATGTAATATATGGAGCACCTGTCTCTTATTTAACAAATTCAAGTCCAAATCTCTAGTGGTGGTGTGAAACTAGTTGATTCCCCATGCACTAGGTCCAAAGTGGCTTTGTAAGCAGCTGAGATTTTTGAGAGAGGCAAAGGCCAATAGACTTTCGTAGAGTTTTGTTTAACATTTAGATTCCTCGTCCTGGATTGTGTTTGAGCCAGATATTATCATCAGCGCAAGTGAAGGTAAGTTTGAAGCTATCAAAGCTTTTCTTTTTCAATAGTTCGTATAGATGCTTGCTTATTTTGTAATATGAATTATTGGATATTCTATTTTCATGCCTGTTGAGTTTTAATATCTTAGACATTCTACCTTAAGTGAATATCCTGAATAATTGAAGTACTAGTTATGCAGAGCGTTAAAGCAGCAGTTTCTGCAGCTGAAACTCTCCCCACGGCCTGAGTTCGATCCCAGCAGAAGCTGGTTTCAGGCAGCCGGCTTGGGTCGACTCAGCCTTCCATCCTCCCGAGGTCGGTAAAATGAGTACCCAGTTAGCTGGGGCGAAAGGTAATAACGGCCAGGGAAGGCAACTGCAAACCACCCCACTATAAGGCCTGCCAAGAAAACGTCATCGAAAGCTGGCGTCCCTCCAAGGGTCAGTAATGACTCAGTGCTTGCACGAGAGGTTCCTTTCCTTTCATTGTAACTAATATTGTACCAACATGTGGTGATAGAGGAGTTAGTACTGGTAAACTCTTTGACTTGGACTTTGCATTTGGCCAGTTGATGTGGGATGGAACTTTTACTAAAACAAAACAAAAAAACCCAGTGCTTTATTTTTCCATGGAAAATTTTCCATTTCGAAAGTTGATTAATAAAAACGAATGTGTGCCAATTGCAAAAACAATATTAGGCAAGTTTAGCAGTTTCAAAATTGAACTTGGTGTTTTTCAGGTGATTCTCCCTAGCAAGTGTATGAGAATCTGCATATGTCATTGAAATATATATGTATGTCTCAGTGAAATGGAGCTAATCAGTAATAACAGTGAAACTGAAGGTGCAACAACAATCTTAGTGGAAGAGAACCAAACTTTTTTAAAATAGATGCATGTTAGCATATCATGCACAGTTCTTTGGGCTGCTAAAATAAATTAGTGTTTCACCACCTTTGAGTACCTTTGTTTTAAATTTAAACAATGTAAGGAAATTTAATGATGTAAGGAAAGTACTTTACAAGTATTCTAATTAAAAATTCTACATAATATAACATTTAAATCACATTGAGTTTGCTTTAATTTCCCCCTCAAACCTTTTAGATCAAATACTTGGTGTATTGGGCAAAAGTTAACATGGGATACATTTTTAGACTTGTTTACTAAATAAAAATAAATAAACATGTTATAGAAGATTTTTCTAGGGCATCAGAAAAAATCCTATACAAATGACCCTATGCAAATTAATGTAATTGTCATTGGAAAATTTTCTGATGCAAACTGAATTTTCCTATGCAAATTAACCCAATTTACATTGAGACATTTTCTGATTCAAAATTTTGCAGAAATCCACATCACTACATTTGGCACATTTCTACAAGTATTTTATAAGGACAAAAATGCTTTAAGTAAGATCTTACTAGCCTCTCTTGAGGTTGTTACTACTAGTCTCTCTTGAAGTTGTTACCTGTGGTAGGTTTAGATACCTTTTGAAAAAGGATTTGCTGTTTTGTTCTTAATGCAGGTTATCTCTGGAATCTGCAAGTGAAACTTGAACCTATAGTAAATCTGTTGCCAGACAAAGGGAAGTTAATGGATTTCCTTCTGCAGCGAAAAGACTGCAAGATGGTTATTCTTTCTGTTTGTTCTCAGAGTAAGTTTTTGCTTCCCATTACAAAGGCTATTATTGTGGAAAGCCTTCTAGGAATGTATTCCATCCCATTCCCCTATTGATTATGGAAAGTATCAGTTAAGTGGCATCTTGTTAACATAACATTTGATAAGAATAACTATACTTCACTTGTCCACTTTCCCAATTCACACTACAACTGCCTACGTTAACCAAGATGACATCATGCCAAACCATAGTTTGGACTGAAGTGATGTCTGAAAACAGTGGTTAAGTTCTAGAAGCATCTGAAAAATGTAATGTAATAGTGAATTTTAAAAAACTGTTTTGTGCATTTTCTATTTCAGTGTTAAGTGAACCAGACAGAGGATCATTGAGTGTGATTGCCACTGTTTTTGACAAACTCAATAATGAATATAAGAAATACCTGGAAGCAGAGCAGACTTATAACATGGCAAGTAGTTGTTGTTGTTGTTGTTGTTGTTGTTGTTGTTATTGTTATTATTATTATTATTATTATTATTATTTGTATCCCGCCTTTTGCCCAATGCTGGGCCTCAAGGCGGCCTTACAAAGTTTAAAATATACATGGGGGGGGGGGGAGGGAAACAAAACCATAAACAATTAAAAAATACACAACAAAATTATTAACATTGCTTTCTTATAAACAAGTATCTTATACATGCTTTTTCTGATTAGTAAAATCTTCTGGTCACAAATTTAACATCAGCCAGGTTCTCATGACACAACGACCCACCTTGCAAATAATTTGTGCAGTATGGGAACAACCCGTGGTACATCTAACAGATGATCAGGCTCACTGTGTGTGTGCTCCCCCTCCTTCCCCCTTGGTCTTCCACCTGGGATCCCAGTGTTCTGCATGGCAGAACCCATCTTGTTTGCCTGTCCTGTCCCCCGGCATGCCTTTTTCATTCCCCGGTTTTCAAAAACATTTTTGACCTCAGACCTGTGCACAAATGCGGTCGTAATACTTAAAAAAAAAAAAACAGCCACAGGAATTTGTGCAAATGTACATTATTATTATTTTTTAAAAAAATTCATAAGCATGCACTTGCAGCTTATCAGATATGTGTAGCCTTGTCATGTCAATATCCCTGTATGTTTTGGCTGTCAAAGGGAATAAAGTGGAGCATGAGATGTACAAGGAAATTAACAAGACTGCATAATAGGCTGATTTGTGAACTATATGACAGTGACAGGTCTCAAAAAGGGGACAAGATTGCCCACTTAGCAAGGTGAACCTCATGATTTTAAGTGTTAAAATGACGCTTGTGGGTGCCCTGCTTCTATTCCATACTTTCCTGAGCCTCCAGCAAATTCTTTTAAGAGAGATCTAGATTCTCACCTTTTCACAGCTCTTATTCACAGCAATAACTGCTACAAATGGGAGCTGTGAAAAGGATAAACATATCTGACAGCTAGAAGTGCACATTTGTGCATTTCCCAAAAAATGAGAGTTCATGTCAGTTTGTACAAAAAACATTTGTACAAATTTCTGGGGCTGAAAAAAGGGTATTATGACCGGATTTTTGCAAATGGCAGGGGCCAAACAATAAAATGGGAGTGGTGAAAAAGTAACAGCCCCTCCAAAATGTCATTTGGGCATTGTCACTGGCAATGGAGGCTTGAGGCAGCTCGGGCAGCACTGTTGGGAAGACCAGCAAGGGGGTTTACTGCTCTTGCCAAACAGCTTTGTACCTGATGCTCTGCCAGGTTGGGATGACACACCAGCCCATCACTAGTAAAACAATCCCTAGAACAAGCCACGAGTTGTCAGGGTGGCCTGTTGGCCAAAAGAAAGCTATCTTTCCGGAAGCGGTTTCAGACAACAACCACCCCACTGCAGCTTATCATGATGGATTATCACATCATGCCATCATTTGCTACAGGGTGGATCAATCAAATGTAGTTTTCTATTTTGCATGTAATGTAAAATATGCCATAAAGTGAGTTTCAGCTGTAGTCACTCAAACATTAAACATTTGATCTTAAAATGTCTTTATTGCAAGAACATAGAGCAAATCCCATTCCATTTTTAACTGGAGGTATTATAACGAGAACTTTTAACTTTGCCTTTTTTAAAATACTATTTTTATTGATTTTATTGCCTTTTTAATCAGTCTTGAGTGAGGTATTGTTAACGTTGCAGTTCTGGCTTTTGCCTGATCTTAGACAAAAGTTTCATTTAGTCGTTGATTCAATACTAGGACATGGTTATAAAACTAGCACGTTTTAGCCTTACTATCTTAGTGCTCTTTTTCAAATATGCTATATTTTAATCAAGTGTTATCTGGTCCTTTACAGGCATTAGAAACTGGACAGAGCAGAAGCCATCCACCCCCAAAACGACCAGTCCGTACCCAGGCAGTTATTGATCAATCAGACATGTATACTCATGTCTTGTCTGTCTTTACAGAAAAAAAGGTTAGTTCCAGAGGCACAGGAATTCTGATTTCATGTCATAACTGTTTATATGTCAGTTAAACAGAGAAAACAAAACGCTAGTATTACTGTATCATAGTTGATATTGTTAACTATAATCTTATGGAAAACAGAAGGTAATTTGTCAACAAATCTTTCTGAAGCAAGAAAAAAGTCTGAACAGCAAGAAATCAGTTTCTTAATGTAACTGGGCTTCAATTGTATAAACTGATTGCTTAAAGCATCTCTTTTTGCAAATTCTCTTTTCCATTATAGGAAGCACCTCACAAGTTCACTATAGCTGTCTTAATGGAGTATGTTCGTTCACTCAACCAATTCCAGATAGCTGTTCAGGTAAAAACTTAAATGGTTTGTTATTTAGAATAGGCTTTGTTGTTTATGAGCCTCGTGTGGCACAGAATGGTAAAGCAGCAGTTTCTGCAGCTGAAACTCTCTCCGTGGCCTGAGTTCGATCCCAGCAGAAGCTGATTTCAGGCAGCTGGCTCGAGTCGACTCAGCCTTCCATCTTCCTGAGGTCAGTAAAATGAGTACCCATTTAGCTGAGGGAGAGGTAATAGCGGCTGGGGAAGGCAACGGCAAACCACCCTGCTATAAGGCCTGCCAAGAAAACATCAGCGAAAGCTGGCATCCCTCCAAGAGTCAGTAATGACTCCGTGCTTGCACAAGAGGTTCCTTTCTTTTCCTTGTTGTTTATTCCTATCCCTTTAGTTTATTCATTCATTTTGTCTCCCCATTTTCTATATTTCTGCTATAGAGTAGTTTTATAGTTTGCATGTAATAAAGTAGCAGTTTTTATAGGTACATGTATAAGAACAGTGACTGCTAGAGCAAAATTGTCGATATCAATTAGGGATAAACTGGCATGTATCACTCCTACAAACAAGTAATACTCCAGAGATCTCAGTGGAAGTGGGACACATGTATTGGAGAGAGCAGAGCAGCAGTTATAGGAAATTACTACTTTTTTTTTTTTGCAGAATTTCTGAAATATTGGTTTATGGCTAGTCAAATTCAGTGGCACATGCTAGAGCTGCAAATGAGCTTAAGTAATACTGAGCACTATTTCTTTGGGTTCTTCCATACTATCTCTTGGAAATAGCCTAAGATTTTCTGTTCATTTTTTACATGGTGTGTGTTTATGAGCTATTATCTACATGTACACACAACTAGTCCATTGCTACCATTTCCTCTTTATGGACATTACTGCAAGCAGATAGTCCCCACCACTCAGTCATACACCCCCATTGCCCTCTTGCATGTGGGGAACTGTGCATACCCAATTGTGCAGGGTTGGGGAGTGGCTGGAACTGGCCTAAAGATAGTACAGGGCTTTAGGTTGCTTTCAGCTCAGTAAAACTGAACTCAAAATATTGCAAATCCAATTAATAAGCAATTTGCATGTGTATATTTATTAAACAGGTTTCAGAGATTTTGTAAGCAATAATCCAGTTTAGGGGGAACTCAAGAGAGTCACTGCCAGAAAGTTTAAAACTTGTGCAAAGTTGCTTTACTATATCGCAGGGGTGGACAACATGCAACCTGTGGGGGTCTTGGAATTCAGAAGTGTCCCATATCTGCTATATAGACTGGCACCTTTAGAGCTACTTAATTGCAGAGCAATGCATTAGATCCAAACCTGGCCATACGTAGAGAAGACCCATTGATTTCAAATGAGTATGTCAGTCTGTATCCAGACCAAGTAATTCGGAAAATTCTGATTCCCCCCCCCCCTTTTTTTAGAGCTGTACTCAAGTTTAGGTGCTCTTTTCAGTAATGTTTGTTCTGATATGTCTTCCTATAACTACGGTGATATGTAACTAAAGATTTACATAGTTGCTAGTAGTTTAAGCCTGGAAACTTCTTTGTTTTCTTGCCTCCTTAGCATTATCTGTATGAATTGGTTATCAAAACCCTTGTTCAGCACAACTTATTCTATATGCTTCACCAGTTCCTTCAGTACCATGTTCTCAGCGATTCAAAGCCTCTGGTAAGTTTGCTGTCTTCACTGTAGGTTTTCACTGCTTCTTGTTTTAATTACGCCCTGCCCTTTCTCCAACCATCTCAGCAGTATATGTGGGATTATCCTGTTTTGCCTCACAGGGTGGCTGTCCCGCTATTTAAGCTGAGAGATAATGACTTGGGAAGCCTTCTCCATCCCCCACCTGTGTGTTTCATTGCTGAGCAGGGGTAGCCATAGTGCTTTTTGGTTTAATAGTTAATTATGAAATATGAGATATTGTTGGACTCTTCTCTTTTCAGGCCTGCTTATTATTGTCTCTAGAGAGCATTTACCCTCCAGCACATCAACTCTCCCTGGATATGTTAAAGGTAGGTAGAACAGGCCACTTCCATGTCTTCCTGGTAGTTATAGATAGGAAAGCAGTCGTGAACTGAACATACAAGAATTAACAGAGACTGTAAATAAGGTAAATATATTACCTTAAACTCCACTGAGTATGGAAGGGGAAATAATTCTCCTTGTCCATTAGGAGTTAGTAGTCACGGCTTTCATTATTTGAGCAACCCATTCATTGCAGTCACTTGTTTTTTCAGAGGCTTTCTACAGCAAATGATGAAATAGTGGAAGTTTTGCTGTCAAAGCATCAGGTACTTGCTGCCTTGAGATTCATCAGGGGCATTGGAGGACATGATAGCATTTCTGCTCGCAAGTTCCTTGATGCAGCCAAGCAGACTGAAGATGAGATGCTCTTCTATACCATATTCAGATTCTTTGAACAGAGGAATCAGCGATTACGTGGAAACCCTAGTTTCACTCCAGGTACATAGCAGTTTGAGAAGGGAAAACAGAAGCTTGACAAGCATGTCAAGAGAAGCCCATTTAGTTTTTATCCCTTTTGAAAAGTTTATTAAACAGGATGGGGGCTGTCAATCTTCTAGTAAGATTGGCTTGATTCAATGCTCAGTGATAATATTCTTGGCTTTCTGGCCACTTTGAATCTAGGATTCCATTTCTGTTCTGTTGGTAAACAGGCAATTTTCAGTAAGCAATTTATCAAAGAGAGAAAGTTGTTTGGAAAAATGGTCGTGCTTTTATAAAAGATTTAGGGACAAGGTTACGCAACTTAAATGCAGGTTAGCAAAATCTTACCAAAATCTGTACAAATATATTACGATAACTGAACAGTTGAGGTATTCATAAACAACCTGCCATTAAAAATTTCCCCTATAAGTCTTCTATTAGACCAAGCATATTTAACTCCCTACTTGATAAGGATCAAATAATACATTAAATTGTTAGTGCTTTAACATACTTGAAAGAGTTCAACAAAGGTAAGCCCCCAAACAACCAAATCAGAAAAAAAGAAAAAGACACACACAGCCCAGTGTTCTTATGCTCCTAAATGTAATTTCTGCATTAAAGGCACTGTATCTACATATTGTATACTGAGGACAGTTCTGATTTCACAGAGCTCCTGCTAAAACATGAGGGAAAAGAGCAACAGTAACTAAAACTGGAACAGTTTCCATGCAGCATTAACGTAAACTAAAGGAAATATCAATAATTAGAAAAAAAAACTAAAGGGACTGTTTAAATTTAGATTGAAGTATACCTACTTTGCTGTGGTATTACATACACGAGTGGCTTATATTACACCAATTGTACAGAGGACTCAAACAATCCCGTTTTAAAAAGCCACACCACTTCCCAGTCTTGTTGGTTTAGCTCTAGGAATTCATCTTTACTTAGGCTGCAGAGCAGTTTGCCACTCAGACCATTATAAGATAGCAAATTGCTTTCCAGCCATACAGTAGTGGAATTGCCAGGATTGGGGAAGGAGTACTTCCTCTAGTTATTTAATTGTACTTAGTAGTTTAATAGTACTTCCCTGCAGCTGTCTGTAATCAAAGTGATTTGTTCCCTCAGTGTAGGGAATGTATAGGTATACATATCCCTCGTGAAAAAGTGTAAATTTTGTTTTGTAAATGCTATGAAGTTCTAGAAAGTAGTGTGGGGTTCCCAGCAGTTGTTTTAACAGTGATAAGAGTATAGAAATTAAAAAACCTAATTTGATTAGAGCGGTTCCTCTGTTTAGAGTCGTACTCATCTGACAGGAAGCTGCTAGTCTGAATAGTATTTAACACTGTAGCTTTGCCAACAAAGTTATGAAGGCTAGAAAAAAAAGAGGTGGCGAAAAGAAGTGTGTCTTAACTTAAAGAAGAGCATGCTGCTTTCCCTTGCCTTAAAATGTTTGATTATACATAAAAGCCACTTTATCTTAGTAATAATTTATCGTAGTCTAATTATATTACATGTGTACATAGTACCTTGAACTACTTCCAGTTTGCTGAGTCTTGCTACAGAAAGTCTGGTTGCATAACGTGTTTTTAAAGACTTTGTGCTCCAGCTGGGCTAGCTGCCCAATTTGGAAGTTTGAGAAGTGCATAGCTAAAGCAATGGGTTGCGTGTTATTTAAATAAAGGCTGCTCCAAAAGTACAAAATATATATTTTTAAAGGTACTAGGGAGATAGTTCAAGTTTAATTCCACAAATTCTTGCCCTACCAGTCTTTAAAAAGCATAATGCTACCCTGCACTGTTCGTTTTTGTCTTGTAGGAGAACATTGTGAAGAACATGTCGTGTTTTTTAAGCAGGTTTTTGGAGACCAAGCACTAATGAAGCCTACCACTTTTTGAAGTAGTACAGCTATTTCAATACAAAATGTATAAACTTAATTTATTGCATTTCTGTACTGATACTTTTGACCTACAAAAAATCCTATTTTATAATAAAGTATATATACAGACCCTTTGGCAAATATTAAAAATATTACGTTTTAACCGATGGCTTATTTCCCCCCCTAAAAATAGAGCCACAAATTTGCATTGACATATTTTAAAAAATTGTCAGTAGTTCTGCAATCTATTCTCATACATGTCACTTTAAATTCCATCAGGAAAGTTATTTATGTTGTATAACAGCAACCTTTTACAAGAATGAAAAGTAGAATTTATTAAATAGTAATAATTTATAACCTTGTTAATTTTAGTAATACTGATAAATGTGAAGTTGTCTGTCGTACTTCCTGAGTCCAAACCATCCAGTACTACTGGTCCTCTTGTTTTTAGACAGACATCAAATCAATCCAGTAGTGTTTTACAGTTGTGACAGTAGTCATAGAAATTTGCTACAATTTTTGATGAAGAGGCTTCATCCAGAACTCAGAGTCCACTGACCATGTTGCTTAAAATGGCTAGAAGAACAGAAGTTTCTCTCTTTCTGTACCTTTGTTCCTTTCCTGTGCTGCACGTGCTTTAGCTTTATTTACTGACGGCCCTGTGGAAAAAAGGAAAATTGATTCAGAAGTTTTATTTTAGTTAATTCTAGGTTATGAAAAAAGCAGATATACTGTCCCACTCAGCTTGAACTATATTCTTTCAAAACAGAGTGGTCAAGTAAAATCCATGTGCAGAAATAGTAACTTAAAAATGCACTTGTTATTGCACAGGACAACTAACGAGGCAGCAGACCGATAAATATGACAGTGTTAATCATAGCCATGAATACAAAAAGGCAACATGTTCGTGTAACAAACATAACAGGCTTATGCATAGTATATTCAAAGCAACTCAAGGGATCAAGTTGTTTAACATATGACAAAGCAAAATCTACAATCTTCTATCTGCTTCATTGAGAATAAGTCCTATTGGCTGTGTTTGGGTTTTACAGTAAACTACAACTTAGCCAGGCATGAAAATGATGCCCTTCTCTTGCACAGCTAAGTTTGGAAGCTTCTGCTTTAAGTTAAGTGCAGTTTCACATGTTCTTCAAACTGGGTACTGTAGTTAATATTAACTGCACCTAGTTTAAACAAGCAAACCAATTTAATACTGTGGATTCTGACACTGATCTTAAACTAACCATAGTTATTATTGTCCATAGTTTGTTGCTCCAGACAACACTGCAAAGCATAGTTAATTAAAAGTAGAAGTGAAAGCTTCCAGACTTTTCCTATCAACCTTATTCAGGGTGGGGGGCAGAACATGAGCCAAACATATCATTGAAATCAAATTTCAGGTCAACTTACTCATCTGAATCAAATAGCAGGGTCTTACCTATATAACTAAGTAGGACAGGAAGAAATATTAATCCATGGGTTGCTCCAAGTAACACCATTGCTAGATACATCCTGAAGTAGAAGATTTGGAAAATTTGGGATTTGGAAAAGGCAAGCACAACTATTCCTCCAAATTTTGTGAGAGTAATGCCACTGAAAACCTATCAATGTTAAAAAAAAGTGTTAAGTACAATATTTTTAGTGAAAAATGCACAACAGATTTTTTGCAGTATTCACTTGGGATAATGCTAGTGTTCCTTTATTTTTATTTTCTAGTTATTTCATTCAGATTAAACTTAGGGCACCATGTAGTCTACATCCTATATCAGCATTTAAATGTCTACAGATAGGAGATTGGTAGGGCACTGAAGCATGTCTTTAGTGGTTTCCTGCCATGGCAGAATAGGGTAGAAAGTCATACTTACAGAGCTCCCCATATGAGATAGTGCTTCTTCTGCACGCTCTGCTCTGGTTGCTTTTGTACTAATTGTGAATGCTCTTGTCACATGACTACAGAACTCAACAGAGATGCCACAACTCTGGAAAGAAGACAGCATAGGTAGAAACTTATTACCACAGACCACTACATTTTATTAAACCTAGAGTGTTCTTATAAGTGCAGTTAATTGGACACACTCATCCTATGCACGTTTACTTAGATGCAAATTCTACTGACATTAAGAAGGACTTCAAATATATTTAGGAGAAAGAGTTAGAATTGTGCTGATCAATATCTTTTCTTCTGTAGCCCATCCTTCAATTTAAGCCAATTATTTTAAGTACATCATTCCTACTAGTGCAGAAGTCTTTCTCCAAGTGCCAGACCTTATGCAGCCACATAGAAGAGGGATATAACAGTAGGCTTAGGAAAATGAAAGTTTGCAGAAGTACAAAAAGCTGAAGACAGCAACCAGTGTACTGAGCACTGAGCATCCTCAGTAGCCACAGAGCATCGAATCAATTGAAAAATATGATGAGGGAACAGGGAATGGAATCAGCTGCCTGACTGAAGTGTCCAAAGAAGTCTAGGACCACAGGAGACATCAAAATGCTGTGGCTCAGCAGGCAGGCATGATTAGCTGAGAGAAGACGGGCAGTTACATATGTGTCTCTTCTTCAGTTGTCCTTTGCTGCTTCTCCTTCCCTTTCCCCCTCCAAGAGCAAATGAGAACAGAGACACACCAATGTAATAAGGGCAGAGAGAACACACATTCTCTGGATAGGTCATTTCCAGGTTCATGCTGAGAAGTCATTTTTAAAGTGTTCCTAAGAACAGAAATGAGAGCTGCCCGTAAAAATCCAAGACTTTAATTGGGTCCCGGTATGTACACTACACCCTGTCCCACTAAAAGGTAGCACCAAAGAGAAAAACTCCTGCTCTAACTCAGTTCTTAAGGGGCGATGGCAATGTGAGGCTGGGGACTATGACACAGGGAAGGGGAAGTAAATTGGGCGTGCCACACAGTTCTGTGTCATGTGATATGCATGTGAGTCATGGTTTTCTTAACACCATTCCATAGTTCTCTAATTACCCTTCTTCCAGTTGTATCTGAATAGGCCCACTGACATTTTGATTGGTTTTAAGAGCTATTAGTTACACAGTACAAATCACCAGAATACTGAGGGTGTATATTAGGGCTGGGCTTGTGGCCTTCCAGATGTTTTGGCCTACAGCTCCCATCAGCCCTTCCCATAATCTAGGGCTGGCAAGGGCTGATGAGAGTTGTCCTTCCAGATGTTTAGGTCTACAAATTGCGCACTGCTGGTGTATAGCATTTTCTATTTGAATCAAATGTCGGAGCACTGATAAGAATTAAGATGCAAGTGAACTTACCATGACAAGGTTGACTAACGAAACCGCATTCAAGCTGATGCCCCAAAGCCACATCACTCCAAACATGTTGATCAGAATCATAGCAATAGTGAGGGAAACAACAAAGGCGGCCCATATTTCAAAGCCAAGCAGCACCATTGTTACTATGAATATTGATCCAAGGGAAATGCCAAGGTTAAAGATGGTGTCATTCACAATAGTCAGATATTGTTCATAAAAGACATAGAACACACTATGGGAAAGAACAGAAATATGTTATTTGCAATATTAACAGACTAATGTAAGCAGCATTTCAGCACCTGAAAACCTCTTAAAAAATCACTTCCTGCTTCCTCAAGAAATTAGGCAGAAGATACAGGAGTAATCTAAACAATCTTTTAAAGCCCCTTGCATTCACAAGCACGATAAAAGTGGCAGAAAAAACTCAGGACGTAGACAGAAAAGTAACATATTTATGGTGCTTTCACCATTGAGAGAATTATGGACTGAATTAAAAAGACCAGGGAGAATGTGATGAGTATCTATACCTGCTCTACCATACAGCAGCAGGTTCAGAGCCCCTAACCAAACTGCCTTGGAAATAGCTTTAGAGACCTTTATCATGTAAATGCATGATCCTGTTTTGAAGTCAATTCTTAGGATAGTTTAGTAATCAATGCCATATCCAAGTATCTGGCTGTTCTTTTTTAGAAGCAGTATAAGGCTAAAACAAGCCAGTAGGATAGAATTTGGATGAAGTCCTTGTCTCATAGATGCACGTAGGCATGTTTGTTGGACTTCCACTGTGTAACTTTTCCCCACTAACATATATGTAAAGGATCCACTATTTTAAATCTCAGATTTGGGTCTTGAATATATTCTGGTAGCAAGAGGCTAGGAAAAATGGGATTGGATTCAAAACTGCCCTTCCATTTGTAGAAGAGGCAAGGAGCCTTTGCTGAATTAAAGGTCTTTGCATTCACAGGAGCCCTTCCATGAATGAAAGGACCCCTTTGAATGCAGCCCATGGTGTCTAAAGCAAAGCAATCCTGAACAATAATGGATTATCTATTTTATGTCGGTTATTAAAGTACCTAGCAAGACTATACATGAAAAAAGGAGGTGGTTCAAAGACTGGAGTGAACCTTTATAAAAAAATATAAAGATAAATTTTATTCATCGCAAGGTAAAAGTGGAAGACCCACAGACCCAAAAGGTTATTGTGAATTTTAAAATTCATTAAAATATTTCTGTTTGGTGTGAGGCATTCTGCAATGGATTAACTCCCCCCTATTATCTAGGAAGGCAGGGACATTTTTCATTAAAAACTTTCTGAACTGTCCCTAGTAATTACCATTTACTCACAACATTCAACTTGTAGTTTTCACCTAAGATTGGGCTTTTGTAAAGCTAGGGCAGCCTTTGAAAACTCCAGAAACAACTGCTACAAAATGCCACTCTTGGTATATCTACATAAGGTGGCATGAACATATATCACACCCATTCTCCAATATCTCCACTAGCCAGTCTTTTGGCAGTCAGCTTCTAGGCCCAATTCAAAAAAAGCCCAAAGGAGGAAATAACCTGTCAAGGGACTGCATTATGGAATCATATGCTCCTCAGTATGGGGCTCCGTTCTGGACAAGTTTGCCATCTCCTTTGGTCTTTTTGAAGTCATGCAAGAACTTCATTATATCAGGGCCTTTGGGAATGAACAGGAAGTTTGTTTTATTTTTACTGTGAATTTGTTTTATTGCTTTCTCTTGATGGGTTTTTAAAAACTATTTTACTATACACAAGCTGCATTAGAGCACATTTTGTTAATAAAGTGACCTCTAAGTAGTACAAAAAGAGAAAAATTCATAAGGAACACCACCCCTAAACACTCAGGGATAGAGATTTAATCTGTAAGGAAATCTATGTACCTGTAAGGGAATACACGATAGTTTCCTTCTTTAGAGTTCATGGATTCAGTAATATTGTTTGCTATTATCCGTGCTTTCTTCATTGCATCAATGAAGTCTGCTGAGGTTTTTAGCACTGTATGATAAGACATGAAGTAAGTAGCTCCAACTTCAGTGTTGTTGTGTATAAAGTTAACTGCTGAGCTATATGCTGCATGTCCTCTGTAAAGAAAGGCACAGTTGGCACACAACTGAATGGTTAGTGGGTTGTTTCAATCCATACAAGTAGCACAAGCAACCAAGAGGCTTAATTTGCTTCTACAATGTTATCGGAAGATGCTACAGACCAAATCCCGGACAGAGTATAACAAATACAATGGATTCTATTACATATGCGTTGGCTAATCTAAACAATAAGGGAACACAGTATTTTACCAAGGGTAGGAGCAAGTGTCACGCAACTAATGTCATTCTGCTGTTGAATGTTCTCATCTACATATTAAGGAGGACAGTCACATTCAAATGTAACATGGGTGGAAGGTAGTCAACAGCTTCTCTTCACCCTAGATGTTCTGTCATCTTCCTCAGCAAACTCTGGCCAACTAATGCCTAGGAGCCAAATCTACCCCTGCAAATCTGGCCCTGCAGGTCTTCCAATCTGGGTTCCCAGAATGGCATGACCCTTCCCTTGGCGCCAACCACTGACAGTTTGGTGAATTCCTGGCTTTTGTGTAGTCCCCCCTCCCATTGGTTGAAATGCCTAAGCCAGGGCTTTGTTACTGGCAGTAAGAACTTAAGCTAAGATATACCTGTAAGTTTTTGGCCCAACCTCCTTTGCCTTTGACACCACCCAGCCCCCCCTCCCCCCCAGCTTCTCTGAAGTGGAATTCAGCCCTCAGGCTGAAAGCAGTTCTGCACCCCTGCTTTAAAATCAACATTACAATGGTGCCCAAATACATAATTCAGCAGAATGGGCAAGAGGCCCATCTAAGGCTGGTGCAAGAGCCAAGCTTGCCAAGTTTTCTACAATATTTTCAGTGCTGAAAAAGCAGAACTATAGAAAGGTATTTGTTGAGCTGCCCAAAGGTCAGATAATTAATTTTGAACTGCATTTATATAATTAGGCTAAAAGCCATTTCACACATTAGCAAACAGACTATTAAAGTTCACAGTACATAGAAGGAAAAGATAGAAGTGTAAGTGTACTACTTACCCTAGTATACTACTACATAGCTCCAGCACAGGAAACTCATATTTAAATGCTTTATTTATTTATTACATTTTTATACCGCCCAATAGCCAAAGCTCTCTGGGCGGTTCACAAAAATTAAAACCATAATAAATGGTTTTTAATGAATAATGACTTCATGGCTGCAATATTTATAAGAATTAGGCTTTACTTTTAAGGAAAATGTATCAAAGTTAAGCACTCCAGCTTCTATACATACCCTTTGCCACATTTTGGATTAGGGTTATCAGAGAGGAACATTGGAAGAAATTCCATGAAGTCTTCGCCCTGAGGTCTCTGCTTCCCTTCTGGAGTCAGTGGCCGGCAACGCACACAGGATGGATTGACAACTGCATAAACATTGTTGGAAAGTGTTTAAGCATGTTAGCTGGCTACTATACACGCATAAAGAACTACTTGTTTCTGTTACAACACTTCACAATCTAAAATAATACATTTTCAGCAAGGAACTAAAATGCTTACTGAAGAGACCCAGAATTCTGTACCAAAACCACCCAAGGAGCTACTCAACTATAGACACACTTTACCTCAGTTTAGTATACATTTTTCAGCAGCAACAGTCTCTAAATTCCATTTATAATGCTTATAGTTACTAACAGCATAGTACTAGGCATGTCTACTCAGAAGTAAGTTCCACTGATTTCAACAGGACTTATTCTCAGGTAAGTGTGTATAACATCACAGCCTAATACTGAGATCAACACAATTTAAACGAAGGTGGTGCAAACTAGGAAGTCTGTTACTGCGCACAAGTGTTTACTGTCTAAAGTATTCTAAGAAGTTATTTCTTATTATAGAAGACACTTCTTTGCTGTTCTAGAATGACTGGAGAGCACCTGATCCATCATGTCTAGGCAAGTCTAAGACTGGTTACGGTCTTGATGGGAGACTGCTTAAAAATCTGGTATAAGGTGCTGTGAATTTTTCCAAAGGAAATGAAGTATAGTAAACAAACAGTAACAAAACCAAGCCATTGTGGCACAGGGGCTTTATAGGGTCAAATCCCCATGCAGGCATGAAGTTCACTGGGCCAGTCACACATTCAAACCTAACCTACCCTCAAAGGCTTGTTGCAGAGATAAAATTGGGAGGAGAGAGAGAGAATGTATATATAAAAACACACCACATACGCTGCCCCGAGCTCCTTGGAGGAAGGATAAGATGCAAATGTAATTAAAAGAATATCAGCATTATTAATTTCCATATGTTGCATTATGCCACAGTAATGGATGTCACAACTGGGTATTATGCAGCCTTGTTTTCAGATGAAGTTTGCTCTAGATTTTATGCTGATTTTATAACTTTGCAGATTTTGGCTATTTTTTATAGTTTTTACATTTCAATGGTTTGTTCTTTTTTGTAAACCACTCTGACAATAATATAAATATATTATTAAATTAGATGATGATGATTAAAAACACCACCTACTACCAAATCCAGAACTAGGGCTTTTAAAACATATTCTCCACCCCATGACTGGCAACAAAGCTTATTCAGTATCCCATAGAAACATGTGAATCTTCATAAAGAGGTATTTCTGGGGAGCATACAAAAGCAAGTTAACAGTACCTGAAGCATTGCAAAATTGTTCAGTGGTGTTATAGATTCGGCAACAGGAAGACTGTGGTTTGACCCAGTCAAAATAATCATCAAGCCAAGAAGAAGGAGCATAGCCAATTCTTGTGCTACAATATGAAAAGATGCCATCATCTTTAGCCAAACACTATCAATATTTATCCAAAAAGGAACACTTCCCCACAAGTATTAATTTGTACAACATAGTCTGGAGTACTAGCAACTGTTTTTCTAGACTGGAAATAGAAATGCTGTATATTTTATCTCATCTGGTCAAACAGCAACTGGAAAATCTATG
Organism: Elgaria multicarinata webbii; assembly: GCF_023053635.1. Taxonomy (NCBI): domain Eukaryota; kingdom Metazoa; phylum Chordata; class Lepidosauria; order Squamata; family Anguidae; genus Elgaria; species Elgaria multicarinata. Next base: position 57,646,830 of record NC_086177.1, read on the forward strand.
ACTCCTTTCTGCATTACAGATAACTTACAGCAAAATATTACACAAAACACTAACCCATGGATTATTTAACCGAGAGGTTGTTGAATTCTGGGTTTTTGTGATGTCTGAACACAGTCATGCTAATAAACCATAGTTTATTCACCATGAACAACCCAGAAAAAGAACCCATGGATTGCTGTATGATTGTGAACTTTGGATTTCTTAAGGTGGGTTTCTTTGTTTCACCAGGCTATAGTGGTGGCGAGCAAGAGTGTAAAAATACTTGGCATCTCTACATTCCATTTCTACTGAACCCCAAAGGCATGGGAGGGAGTGGGCAATGAAGGAGGGAAGCAAACAACCCAGAGATTGAGAAAACAAATTATGGTTTTTTCAATCATCTGCCAGACAAATTCTAGGTAGGGCAGCAAACCATGGTTTAACACAAGCAGATGCCCATGCCATGGAAACCTAATTCGCATGACTGAACAACCCACTGTTGATTATTTAGGCCACAGTGGGCTGCGGTCCATACCATGTATGGGCAAGCAACCATTTTGAATATTCAATGCCCGGCTGTAGGTAGTAATCTTGAACCTGAGGACCGTAGGTTATATGAGGGTTAAACAATCCTGACATAACCCTACAACAGAGGTTAAACCCTCAGGGTCGCATGACATGACAAGCAACATCCAGGCATTGTATATTCAAAATAGCTGCCTGTACACACCAGCATGCACCACAGCACACCATGGCTTAAATAAGACATGGTGGGCTGTTCAATCATGCAAACCAAGTCAATGTTACTTAAATTCCTCACTGGGCTATCAGAAAGCTGTAGAGGAGAAAGCAGATGATCCACAAAATAGAAACCTAAAATGCCCACATGGGTTACTGGGTCCTTAGTAAATAACAGAAGGGATCCAGTGTACCCTAGCAACCTAAGAGGGTTCCCCGTGCCAAGAAAGAACTTTACAAATAAGAAGTTAATGTTGCAAGTTTCCACCATGAAAGTGTTAATACCTGTGTCACATTAAAGCCAACCTGGAGCATAATTAACCCTCCATGGTAAAAATTTACTCCATAAGTCCAATGAATTCCTGCAGTGCTTTGTAATGCCTTTGTGCAGGTGGGGGAGGAGGGCAGTGTTTATTTATTTATTTATTACATTTTTATACCGCCCAAAAGCTGGAGCTCTCTGGGCGGTTTGCAAAAATGTAGAAATGTACAGAAATGTACAGGGAAAAAAGATGTAAAACCAGAAAAATACCCTCCAGTGTTATACAACAGAACTTGTGATACAGGCAAAATGCTAAGTTACTTGTCTTGCACTATTTTAAAAAGTTACTGGGGATATTTTAAGAAGTTGAGCTTAGGCGTTTAATAGTTCCACTTTTCCATTAATTTTAATAGTGATAAATCGGGCTCTTGTTAGCTTAGAAAGTGAAATATATTGTTTTTGACAAATTGAAAAGGGGGCAGGGAAGATGATATACAATAGAATAGAGCAACCGACTCCATAGTTGTTGGAGAATGAAATATTTCAAGTTTGCTAAAGAAGTTTTACAAATCTTTCAAACAACTACTGACGTCCATATCAATGCCAATAGTTTAGGAGGAACAATCGAATATCTTTAGTAATTGTTGGGTATAACATATCAAACACTGCAGAAGCTGAACTCCAGGTTTTCTTGATGGAGAGATGCGCCTGGGAATCCCAGACAGGTTCATTAAGAACAAATAGCAATTGTACTGCAGAAGAATGTGACAAATCAAATGTGGGAGTCAATTTTAAACAAGAGTTTGCTTCTATTCTAGCAAAAGTTTGTTATTTGCTGGAGAGATTTTATGAAGAAAAGAATGAATACTTACAAGCTGCTAATCTCTGCTGCATCAAATATTTGTTGCACTAGGGAGTTGTTGTCACATCCTGTTCCACCACACACCATATTTTGCCCATCTAAAGTAGTATAGTTATGTCCTTCTTCTAACACAAAGTATACTGGAGGACCTGCATGCAAGTACTTGCTGAGAGAGTTGAAATAATCCATCACGTATGAATCCTTATAACAGAAAAGAGGGAAAGAAAAATATGTAGTTAGCTCTAAACAGATTAGTTCCTATCCTCATCTCTTTAACATATATATAATAGGATGACTTTTAGTTAGGGTAGGAGGGTAATGATGGTACTTTTCAATATGTTTGTTATATATATTTTTCTTTAGAAAAATGGGAGTGGGAGGAAACATAAAAGTCACTTACATCTGGCATTGATAATCTCTGGTCTAAGCCAATCTCTACTTTATTGACAACTGCTATGCTGAATGATAGCACACCCACAAATATGGATATCTGAAAAAATAGAAGAGAAAAGGCTGGTTTGATTCACACACACACACATAAAGCTTTCATTTATATGAAATGAAGCTTTCAAGTCCTTCAAAGGACTTGCACTAACTCAGTATTGCTGGAAAATATAGCTTGCTTATCTTCTAGCACGTTAAGCACTAGAATTCGAGAATTAAAAGCATGACATGCATTGGCAATGTGGTGGATAAAACAACTAAAAACTTTCGTATAAAAGTTTGAATCCAAATAGTTTCCTGACCACGGTTGACCCTTTCAGGCTACAGAATAACTTAACCATTCTGAAAAGCTGTTTAGGGAGGAAGCGAGATTAAAAATAACAGCAATTAAGAGATTTGACTGTTGCATTTAAATTAATATCTAGTTTGCATGTAGATAGGTTTTTTTAAAAGCAGAAATGATACTTTTAGTCACATTATACATACCACAATTGGTCTCATCCAATCCTTTAGAAGAAATGGAGAATATATGTTTTTGAAGAATAGAAATAATACACTTTCAGACTGCTGTACAGTACTGATTTCTTCACCACCTTTGATACAGCACAGGATATCGTATCGATTTTTCTGGAAAATAAAATGCCAAAATGAATGTGATCCCAAAATAGTAACTGCTCAAAATAAACATCAAGAGAATATAATGTACTTACTTCTTGACGCTTAATGTCCAAACCCAACAGGCTTACAAAGCAGGTAATTTGAAGGAGAAAGTCAATGAATACAGCAACGGCAGCGAAGAGGGAGAAAGTACGAACAGCAGGCATTGTAGACAAACTCCCTAAAAGCAGAGAAGAAGAAACAGAAGTATGTCACACGCTCTCACTGTATTTACATAGACAATCATGTAAAGTCAGTTAAGACAGCACGCTAAAGACTTCCTTCCAGATATGGTTGACAGAAGTCTGCCTCAATACTGTAAGCAACATGATTAAGAGCAGGTGCTTGCAATAAAGACCTCCCTCACGCAAGATAATTCAGTTTAAGCAGATGTTACACTTTCACAGGTAACCACAAAATAAAACCTGTTCTATCATTCCATGCCACATGACAGCCCTTTTTCTCCCTTCTTGGCCAGCAGTACCTTTAGTGTAAGGTAATGAATCAGAATCGTAGAGCTCGAAGGGACCTATAAGACCATCGAGTCCAATCCCCCTGCTCAGTGCAGGAATCCACCTTAAAGCATCTCTGACAGATGGTTGTCCAGCTGCCTCTTTAATGCCTCTAGTGTGGGAGAGCCCACAACATCCCTAGGTAACTGGTTCCATTGTTGTACTGCTCTAACAGTCAGGAAGTTTTTCCTGATGTCCAGACGGAATCTGGCTTCCTGTAATTTGAGCCCATTATTCCGTGTCCTGCACTCTGGGATGATCAAGAAGAAATCCTGGCCCTCTTCTGTGTGACAACCTTTCAAATATTTGTAAAGTGCTATCATGTCTCCCCTCAATCTCCTCTTGTAAATGATTACTGGCTAGAATTTAGCATGCTGCGAGCAAGCAACAAAAGGCTGAGATAAAGAACTGTGGCTCTCCACCATATTAAGATCTTGGCAATTTGTTTTTAGAACAATCTATCTAATCTATTTGTTATTTACACCAGCTTACCTCACCTCTTTGAGGGGGTGAGCCCATTTCAAAGAGTTAGAAATAATGCCTTTGTAAAATATTCTAATTAAACAGAAATGCATTTGCAACATAGTGAAGTATTTTCATTTTTCTCAACATTGCACATAAGGGAGCGAACAGAACTCAACATATACCAGTAGCCCAACTGTACAAAATTTAAAAATGCTCACCCAAGAAGAAAGCCACTGTCTCTGAAAGTGACGAAAGGAACATGCTAGGAGCCACATCTCCAAGGATTCGACCAATTTGCTTATCTAGTGTTTCACCCTGAAGGCGTTCATCTCTCTGGAATTGAAATTCATGTGTTAGAAATTAGAACTAGAGACGGGCCTTCTTAGATATAGAATGCAAACAATTCATTATACACTCTAAAAGTCACAAAAATACCTGAAACGTCTGAACAATAATGAAAATGTTGTCTACTCCAACAGCCAGCACCAAAAATGGAATGACTTCAATAACGATCAGTGTTATGGGGACTCCAAAATAGCTGAAGATACCCAGAGAACATGAAACTGAACTCAGTACGATCAGGATGCCTGCAATGCCCAAGGAAACTTTTGAGTCCACCTAACAAATGAAGATAAAAGCACAGCATTAATTGTATTTACTATAACTCTTATCCATGTTTATTTATGTACTTCACAAATTTATATACTGCTTGCCAGCAAAATTATCAATGGTGAACATAGTAACAATGTCAATACTAAAGATAACAATAAAATATGACAATAAAATTATCATTCTACTGATCCGTAATAAAACTATAACTGTAACTGGCTGGGATACACCTCAGAGAAAGTGTGTATAAAGAGAACATTCTTGAGGAGGCACCTAAAAGTCAAAACTGTAGAAGCCTGTCTGATATCAATTGGGAACGCATTATGGAGGGCAGGTGCTACAACACAAAATGCTCTATTACTGTGGGAAGCTTCATGACCATAGGACACCATCAAAAGTGTTCCTTCCGAGGCTTATGAAAAAGTTTTTTCAAATGTAATTGCAGAATAAAACTACAACTAGCTGCCCCAGTCCAGTTCTAGTTTTGCATAAAAAGAGCAATTTGCGCTTTTCTGTCTGCACCAGAATATGGACAGCCATCCCAGTGTAAGCAACGTGATGCTCTGATGTAAATTTCAATATACACCCACAGTTTATGTATTTATTGATTTTTTTAGTCATCTCTCTCTTTAAGAAGATGCAAGATAATTTACAACATTAAAACATAAAAAATATAAAATAACTATAAAACCATTTCCCTTAAAATATCAAAACATAAAGAAACAACTAAAACATCAATACAGACGATAACCAAAAACACTGATACATAAAAGGCTCATTTCTGCCTTCAAATGCCAGTTGCTAACCCAGAAAGTGATACAGATTTCCTCTGCTGGATTAGGGGAAGAGTTATTCTGAAGCTCAACAACTCTTACATTTTTAGTACTTTGAACCAAGAAGAAACCTACATCCAATGGGAAGCAAGTACATGAGGTGTTACGATTCCTTGACATAAAACATCTGGGTAATTATTTAAAGAAAGAAATGACATGAAATGAGTGGCAAGGATATTTCAACTTCTTCCCCATATAAAGTAAAGACAAGGGGGAAAAGACTATGTAGAAGAGCTAAACTATTCATTGAATATGTTTTTAAAAATGCTTCAGTCCTTTTAAAAGTTTATTATAAAGTTTCTTTTCAACAATGATAAAGATACATACCAAGAATCTAGCAGCACTTTTGATATGTCCCAGAGCTATGGAGACATACACAAACATGACAACATAGCTAATTACAACAGTCCTGACATCACTATTACTTTCCCGGTTTATTTCATCTTCGATACTACGTTCAGCAGAGAAGGAAATTGTTAAATTTGGATTGTCATAGTTTTTCACAAAATTGATGAACCTGAAAAACAGAAAACAAGTCAGTAGTTTCTTAGAAAGCCAGAAAAATCTCTTAACAAGTATTCTGACATATCTTCAGGGCAAGCCCTAACCAAAGTTCTTTCTACTTTTCTTAATGTTAGTTACACTCTATGTTGCATTTCTTCATGAAAAAATATTCTTGCTGGGAAACAATACTTTAATGTTGAAGACAACATGCTTTCCAGATGTTCCAAATTAATATAATCCTTTGAATTCTGTCCTTAGATCCAATCATGCTCTTTAAAAAATGCTGTGAAATCTTCTGGTGGTTAGTTTAACCTGCTAAATTTGTATGGGGAAGTATTTTGTAAGACTGATTCCGTTTCCATGTTGGAGGAACTAAAAAGTTATATATGTCAGATAAACAACTAGCATTTTGTCTAGCAAGATAACTTCTGAATTAGGTAATGAAATCACTGCATGACTTTGGGCTGTGTGTGTTAAGCACTGTGAAGTGGATCTTCGTTACTATTTTAGATTCCCTTAGGTAGGAAAGCTACTCATCTCTAATATAAGGGGTTTACATGGATTCAGTTAAGCCTCAATTAGAAAGACTTACTCCTGTTCCCAAGCCTGAGCTTTCATCAGCTTGTCTGTGTCATTGTAATAATTCATGACAGGAAATGTGATCACAAGGGCTGTAGCATTATTGTAATTTTCATCTGTGCATTAAGAAAAGGAGAAAACACATGAGAAACTACTTTAAGGGAAACACAAGACGCTTTTCCAAATGCCTCAAAAGGTATATTCTCAATATGCAAGTTCTCTCTCTTTAAAGCTTTCCCTACATCCATTCCATGGTGTTGTCCCACTTTCATTTATTACCAAAAGAAGTGTCAGGAGTGCTACACTAGATCTATTTTATACAGATGTAAGGCTAAACAATGAAACCTACCTCAAGACTTTGGGGCCAAACTACTTGCCCTCCCTCTGATCGTTCCCATCCCTAATAGACTGTATCACTGCCCTAACAACTCACAAATGCAACGCAGTGCTTGGTTCTTCAGTAATTACTTCAGTCTCTTATTTTTTCCCCTTGTGTAACCACTCCTTTTCAATATGTATGCTCAGAAATTCAATCAAGATTTTTAATTCAAATATCTTTCGATCAAAAGGATACAATATTCAAATGCTAAATCGAGAATGAAAATACTAGCTCACAAAATGGCTATCAACCTCCTCATCGAAATAAGTGGGCTGCATTACCAACTCATCAGAAAAAAGATGTTTTTCCACTCAATTATGAGTTTAGATAGATTTTTTTTTAAAAAAAATAACAAGACTTGAATTATTTTATTCATGTTATCAGAATGTATACAAAATTATAGTAGAAACTACTGCGAAAATGTTATTGATCTGTCCACCTGATGGGAGGCCAGAAGAGCAGCACTATTTGGCTGTACTTCTATCAAGTGTTGCTAATTCCTGGTAACAAAGAAAACACAGTTTGTTACTTGCATGTCATTCTCTGCCCCTCAACATGTGGTATCTTGCCCAATGGCAACACCTAGCATTCATTACCAGACAGCTCCTGCCACCAATATGGGTTGCAAAGTGGGTTTCATTGCTCATATAATTTGGAACATAGGCTGAATAGTGAGACCATTGTATTATCTTGACAGTCCAAGGAGGGGCTGAGAATCACAGAAAATTGCTCTGCAGACCACACATTCTTTTCAGCCATGAGAATCAACAAAGTTCCTACACCTATTTTGACACATCACACATACCATCATAGCCTCCCATCACCAGCCATGGAAAGACAGGCCCACCAAACGTTCCCATGCATGGTTCATGAAGCAAGGTTGTGTCATTTAGAGATGCTGGAGCCCTATAAAATACATATATGATGTTGGCAGTTATCTGAGCAGAACATGTAAACACCTATTACTTATGACAGTATTGCACTAGAACACCTTTTATAAATACAAGTATCTGCTGACAGTATTATAGTGTGATACCCAAACACAACAAAACCATCTTAGTTTCTTCCAATTTTGACAATATAGAAGCTGTTCAGCTATTTCTTTTCAAGTGAAGGCTGTCAGAATGCCTTGATTTATTTTGGAATGTATCCTGAACTTCACTTTTCCCTAACTCTGTATCTAATTTTGTTGCTGAATATCTCAATCCAGCAGCACACCCTCATTAAAAGTAACTTCCATGAAAGCAATAAATCTTCCTCCCAATCCAGTTCCCAAGCAGAGAGATTTGCCAGATTCAGACAATCATTTGAGGCTTTATAAACCAGGATCAGATCATGATATTACCTGATATTAAGCCAGAATTCCCCAGTTCAGACCCAAGAGAGAACTCTAGCTTAATACAACTAAGCTCCAAAGCAGCACATGAGAAATGCACAGAAGGGGCTAGGGAAGAGTGCTTGCCCCAACACTTGTTTTTAAACTCATAAACCATGGTTTATGAAGCCTCAAGCAATTGTACAAACTGGGCCAGTATCTCCTTATTAGTTTTGCTTTAACACATTGAAGAATCCCTGTATCAAGCAAACCGTTCAAGAGAGGCAGCTAGTCACTAAAACAGGGAATGGAAGTCTGCCTGTCAAACTGATATACAAAAGCAATTTTAAAGCTAAAACTGTTTCATTAAAAGAGACTGTTGTCACTGTACTTACCGGACGCAATACAAGAAGTGAGTATGGTAGTCAGCGTAGGTCCAAAATGTATCTGTAATTGCACGATCTAGGACAGAATGACTGTTCTGGAAATAGTTGAGCACACTCAGAATAGTACAGTTGTTGTTGTAAGGAGAAAGAGGAGCCAGGCAGATGTCCTTCAACATAACAGTGTCATTATTATAAGAAGCAGTTAAGTTTTCAATAGCATTCTGCAAGTCTAACACCTAAAAATATGAGAAAGAAAGAAATGTATTGTTTTTAGCATAGGAACAGAACAGATTTTTCCCCCTATATTCAAGCAGCAGTCTTCAAGATTATGGCCTGGCTCGGACATAACGACAACCCATGGGTTATTTAACTCATGGGTTGTTGGAGTTGTACAGGAGCATGCTGCCTCCCAACCACTTGCACCTTCCACTTTGTTTTCACTTTACAAAACAGCCCATGGTTTGTTGTTGTGTTAAAATACTGAAGTGGTCTCTTACTTTTAAGGGTGTTTAAATCTGTTGTGACCCATCTTACCTTGTGTCTCCATCTGATTTTCCATTAACTCATCCCCTGCCCTTAGCCTCCTGTCCCACAGCCCATCAGCAAGGTCTCCCAACCCTCGGGGAGCATTTTTGGGGGCTGGCAGGAAAAGGAGGGGTCAGAAAGCCAGCGTCTTCCCAACCCCGTCGGCAGGTGGATATCTGGTCCCAACCCAGAGGTTCACTAGAAAAATTTAACCGCTTATGAAAGCCAAGAAAAAGTTGTATTCTGGCAGTGCAACTTTCACCGGCATACACTGAACACACAGACAGCCAATTTCTCTATTACCTGATGCAAGATATCTATGGTAAGTGGAGGTCCAAAAGGTACATCATCTCCTATTGGGAATGGAGAGTAGATCTCTGGCTTGGTATTAGGGGCTTGAATAATTAGTTGCTCAGTACGGAAGAAAGGTCCAAAGTGAGTATCAAAGTATTCCTTCTCTTTGCGAGCTTGGCTGCTTGGGGATGACCAAAGTTCAACAGGATTTGTGGTTATTTTGAGAAACACCAAGCCTGAGGAGCACATAGCGATAACAACCAGGGAGAAGAGAACAATAGGTCTTGGATTTCGAACACAGAAAGCTCCCCATGATGTGAATGTGACTCTTAAAACATTCTCAAACTTCTCACCAAAACTTTCACACCAGGTAGCTTCTCCTACAAGAACACATACAGAATGAGTAAGTTTTTCATTTCCAGCATCAATAATTTCTTTAAACAGATGAGGGACTTCCAAGATTTTTTTGCTGAATTCAAAAACTGATACAAAATTGTTAGAATAAAATGAAAAAGAGAACTATGATTTTGCTAAGCCTGGTCTCATGAAAATAGTGCAGACATTATATAAAAGGATCGAAAAGCATAGGCCTCCACACCAGCTAAGTACAGGTGGGAAGAGAGGAGCAATCTAAGGCAGCAGGGTGTCCTTGTAACCAAGTGAATTTATTTAAGAACTAATAATTTATATGATTACATTCCTTTTTTGTTACTGAAAACAAAAAAGTAGTAAAATGATCTGCAAGACAAATTTAGGACATATTGCTTCACGCTAAAAATAACATTTCATTTTAACTAATCCAGCATATTAACTATTCATAATGGAAGAGAAACCACAAAATAGATGCCATTACATTCTAGAACTTACCAATATTCTGGCGTGAGTTAACAGAATAAGCGATGTTGCTATCAATAGGTGTGTACTCAGAAACAAAATGCCTCTTCCTATAAATGAGACAATATAATTTGGCAGATCATAGTTTTGTAATTAGGACAAACTAGGTTGCAGTTTACCAAAAACAAAAAGTATTTGACCATATATAATGCAAATAAATCTAATATGCAAGTTGCCAAAAACAAACAAACAAAAGGGGCCTGTGATCACACATATTCAAGTCAACCAGGGCAGAAGGGAAATTTGTAAAAGATTCTGGGTGGGATAGTTCCTGCAATTTGTTTTGGAGGACACTCTTCAATGACCATGGATTGGATTCCAGAATTGTTACTCTGCCTGTGGAGGAATACTGCTGGCACAGCTGGACTTCTGCTTCTTATCCGTCCTTCAACAGCACACACACACACACCTGGAGCCCCATTCCCAGCATGCCCAATCCTCTGTAGAATTGGGCACCCTCTGGAGGAGATCTGGAAGGCATGCAGAGGTCTGCGGGGACAGGGAAGAGGGGATGCAGAAGTCCGGTTCTATGAGCATTCTAGATCCAACCCAAATAGTGTGTCAATTTCAACTATATAACAAGCAGGTAGGTTTAGCCAAATGGTGGTTCCTAAGAGATTTGGATAGTGTCTAGGAGAATCCTGCACCAATCCATGACTACTTCTGTGAGTATAAAAAGAGCCAAGTTGGATCAGGCCAAAGACCTATCTAGTCCAATACTGCATTCCCACATTGGCCAACTCAATGCCTAGAGAAAGCCTACAAGTAGGACATGAGCACAACAGCACCCTCCTGCTTATGACAGAGCAATTGGGGCTCCATATTGTAATACTCTTCTACAGGGTGGTAAAATTTCTAACATAAATTTATTTATTGCATTTATATACTGCCCCATAGCCGAAGCTCTCTGGGCGGTTTACAAAAGTTAAAAACAGTAAACATTAAAAACAAATATACAAAATTTAAAAACATAAGAAGCATAAAATAGCACGTTGGGGAGAAGGGCAGATGGAATATTTCTCCCTTATCATGTGATTCTGTTGAATATGTAATGCTTTTCCTTATTGAACTAGTTGTGGTTGCAGGTGATGATTGCTTGAATACTCTTAACACTGGAATGTATATCAAGGAGAAAAGGGCCTTCTCCCCACATGCTATTTGTCTATGTTAGAGATTGTACTATTGGAGGAATATTCAAATATGGAAACCTTCCCCAAAAGCTACAGTTCAGAAGTTTTACCATTCAATTCTGTTGAATGTATCAAATGTCTTATGGATATCTCCTAAACTGTTCAGGTCTGTGCAGAATGCAAAATGTACAGATAATCGACACAAACAAATATACAAGTATACTAGGCTGGATGAGGCACAGTTCACTCAATAAGATGCAAGCATTTTATGAGCCTGAAAAAGACCTTTCATTTTGTACAGAAACCTACATACAGTCATCAGCACTGCACATGCTGACCCTACTCATCCCTGTTTGTATATATTCTGCACCTCTAACAACAGAGGTATTATTGCAGCCTCCTATTGCTCTAACTCTTTTCAATAAGCTGCTTCTGGAATGTACATTTATTTATACATTTGTATCCTACCGTATATCACTGCGATCTCAGGGCGGCATACAGATAAAATCAGAACAATGTAAACGTAATTAGTATACACAGCTAAAAATGTATTAAGTCATTTTATTCCAAGCTTCTTTTACTTTCTCCTAATTTGGAATTGTCACAACTACACCCTATTTTGATTCAGAGCACAACATTTAGTTTCAACATATTTTTAAGCAGACCTACTTGTCCTAGAGAGTGATCCTAGACAGAATGCCGGGGGTGGGGGGAGAAGAGAAGAACATAGCTTTTTTCAGATTCCTGGATCTGGAGACAGTGCTCCAAACTCGGACCCAAGAGTCCAAGTTCCCCACTCCCTTGCAGCGGATATGGAGAGAACTGTGCCAGCTGCCTCTACAAGCTCACAAAAACAAGCTCATACAGGAGAAAAAGGGGGCATGCTGGTGGGAAGGGAGAGATGTGGGGATACGAGATTTGCCCAGCCTCTGCCTCTCCACCTCCTCAATGCTTCAGCTAAATGGGCGAAAATGCTCTGCATTGGTTGCTTGTAAGCCTCTGAATCCAGAGGCTTACGAGTACCCAGGCTGGATCTAAGAGGACTGTGCCCTTAAATACATCTGTTCATTTTGTCTCATTTTTTGCTGCCTCTGTAGTTTCAGAGTCATAAGTGATACAGCTGAAGGTACATAGTTTGTTATACACATTGAGCAATGTCTGAGTTTTGCCTAAGTCAACACTAGCACAAAAGTGCTCTCAAGGTAAGCCAAGTGGACTCATTGCAATGACTCTCCCCCCTGCCACTCCACCAAATCTGATTACATTAACAGTATTCTGTATAGGTGTGAAGATTATAAACGTACACTTACTACAAAAACGTGGGTCTTATTTTTACATTTCAAAAATACTTTCTTAAAGAGCAGGGACTAGCACAAGGCAAAACTAAGTATTGCTGTAGTATGGGGATGTGTCTAAAAGCACTGATAAAACAGTACGTGTTTTATTTAGCAGTATATAAACTTCAGCACTTCATTTTCAACGTTAAGTGCTTTTTAAAAATAGAAAAGAGAGATATCTATGTACCTGTAACACCAGACTCCAAAAACTGCTGCAAAGAAGACAAGCAAAAATCCCGTGTAGGAGATCCACATGATGACATACATGGCATCCAAACCAAGCAAAAGCCAAGGTGCAGGAGGTGGAGGGGGTTGTGGTTTGGGGCCACAAACAATAGAGCAATCCTGACAACTGCAGGGTCCTGTGACATCATCCACAGACTCATTGCAGCCTTTGGTAACGTTGTTCATCGGAGTCATCCCATAGATAGGAACATCTAAAGGAGGAGGTTAACAAACATGAAAGAAAAAGGCAGAACGTGACACCAAGTTTGTAGATATGTCTTTAAGCTAGTAAGTTTTAGTTTGACAATTACATCCTTTAACATAACACACCATTAGAAAAGTTTCTGCTCACTAGTGTTTGAGCCAAGAGACCGAGACTCATATGTACAATGTACATAATTCAATCTTCCTAATTTTTTTTAAAAAAGCACTCAGAGCTGCCATTCCATTTGTTACAAATAAATTGCATCTACTTAACATGCTTTGCAAACAATAATATTTGAGAAATTTAACAAGCAATGGCACAAGTTCTCCCTTGCGGCACCATATAAAGGAGAGTAGGATATGAAATATCTTTCTATGAGCTACAAATTCATAATCTGGGTTCATAGTTTGTCTTGGCACAGCAGCCTTCAAGAAACACTGCTGGCAGACTGGGGTAAAAGCTGCTCTCAATTTGCACAATCTGCAAAATCCAATTTATAAGACTGGAACCAAGGAGCATATTTAGGAATATTAATAGCTGCCAAATCTGTTTGGATGGTTATATCCCTAACCTTCCTAATAAGTGTTGATTTGGCACTTGACTACTCCAGAGATCAACATCAAATCTGAAAACTCATGTAAGAGGAATAATGCAAGTCATGCTGGATTTTTTTTGTAAATGAGATTTTAGCCAAGGTTTACCTAAATACTTAGGGGTGGCTCAGATGATTGTCGCTTCTTGCCCTGCACATGCATCCATTGTTTACAAAGTTACTTGCTCTGAGGAGTGGGTTGGTATGTCGTGTGAACTCAGTGAGCAGCGTGGTGGTGGCAGCTTCATACCCACCCTACAATTCCTCCTGCACATCGTGGGTTGCAAGGTGATATGAAACCATTCCTACCATGCCACACACCAGGTTCATACTGCACCCCCATTTGCCCTGCAGTATGGATAATTATGTAAATAATGGGGGGACATGGCACACGCAGAGGTGGGGGGAGAAGCCACGATGGCTTCTTTTCCCACCCCACCCATGATCATTGGAACCCAAATAAAGAATCCACTATTTTCCATTTTAGCTAGGGATTAATAGAACTTGTGCCATTTTCCTCCAAATCAAAAAATTATCAACCCCAACTCTTAAAAAGGGAACAGAAATGGATGGCCCTATATCCAGCACTGTCTTTTAAAAAGAAATGTTCAATCTTGTAGTTTTGAAGAACTGCAATATTCCAATAAATTGTTTTAGTATAAGCAACAAGTTTTTTTTAATAAAGAAAATCAGTAGAAAGAAATTAAAGTGAAATTTTTTTGCACAAAATACTGAACAGATTTGTTAGGCTGCAAGTAGAAAAAAGGAGTTCCAAGCATTTGTTGTGCTGTTTCTATCTCTAAATATAATCACATTAATGTTCAAACACAATTGTAGCAGATAATGTTTAAAAAAAATTAATGAATATTTTATAGCAGCACAGTTCAACCACTTATTTATTTCAGTATCAGACTACGGTTCTCACTAATCTTGCTCAATAAGGAAAAACATTTTAAAAAATTTCCTACCTGAAAATATTGGAATGATGTTGAAAGGAGTCTGACCATTATCCTTGCTAAACATATACTGAATCCAATTGGTGGCGTTGCATTCTTTAGCATCTTTTCCACACATGAGTCCCAATGCTTTAACATTGCTTGATGGAGCCTCCACATCTTTACAGGCATTATACATAGCTAGAAATGTGATTTTAATAAAGAAAAGGACAAAGTTGATAATTCTGAAAAACGCAAATACAATTTCTTAAGCTGAGTCAGCAACTGCAATAAAGCAACTCTGAGCTTGCAACAAGACAGCTAAAAATTGAGACCCCTTTTGCACATACCCATTTGTTTAAAAACTGAAGAACTGTCATTAAATGTGAACATGTAGATACCAACATTTTGCACACAACTGAAGATTAAGCAGGGATTCACCAATCATCTCACTAGTTCCCCAATGGCAAATGGCTCTTGCAACAGCTCTCCATGAATAGCACAGAATGTAGGAAGGATCAATTTTCCTTTGTACTGTTTTTTTAACAAAAGACAGAATGCCATTCCTGCCTCATGCAGAAGTGTGTCACGCAATGAAGGCGTATCTTCACAGGCAGGAAATGAGGGCAAACTAATCTAACACAAAGTTGTGGGCAAAGCTCAGACAGACTGCAGGAGCAAAGGGATCTACCCATCTTCTCTTTAGTCTAGTGAGGTCACTATCTCATGAAGGGTGGAACATAACAGCTTGGTTGCCAAGTCAGCTGGATATGTTTTAGGCCAGCTGCCACCCAGAATGGACTAAAAACACACACCACACAATTTTTTTAAAAAAACAAACACCTGTGGTTTTTTTTAATTTTATATTTTTTAAAGAAGTATTTCTTCTTAAACCACTCAGATATTAAATAATCTGAATATAAGTACGTTAGCCCTACAATCTCTGAACTAAATCCATACCTTTTACCAGCTACATTTTCTGTGGGGGTTCAAGAAAAGGGTGACAGGATGCATGGTTCAATGCAAGCTTTAAAAAGGGAAAGCAGAGGGCAGATGAGAAAAACTTCCCTGCTACTCATAGGAGCTGTGGAGAAGCTAACAGTCGCCAGATTGAACATTCTTCAGAAAAAGAACTGTAACAGATTACACCAGATCTCCTAGGTCAGTTTTACAAAGAGGATTAATGATAGACCAGTTTATCCAATAAAATGATTCCCTCCCATTTCAAAAAAGCATTTCAATGGCATACGTTCACACACTGCTCTCTTCCCCAACCCTGACTTGATCCTCTTTTTCATACCAGTCAATGACTTCTGACCTGCAGATGAACAGAGTAGCTCACTTATACCTCTGCACACAAATTACTTTTGTAAGATCCAGACAACAAAAATAATAATGTGAAGATACTATCATTTGATTGCCTTGCTTACCATTAGAAAATTTTTCTCCAATGTAATACTGCACCTCTGTGACACTGGATTTATTCTCTTTTGTAATTGAATCTGAATATGGAATTGTTTGTGTAACATTCAGAAACTCAGATTGATGAGGACTGCAGGTTATCTCGCAGAACAAGTTTATAAAATTATAATAACAAGATGGACACCTGAAGAAAGAACCAAGATCAGGGATTTGTATATTTATCCAGTATATACACTTAAAATATAAGACATTTCAAAAAGGTATTGGGGCGGGGCTTGCATAACATGACAGCCCACTGTGGGTTATTCAATTCACTGTGAGGCTGCAGGGTGTGTGTAGCCCATTCAGCATCCATTCTGCATATCTAAACACTGCTTG
The DNA here is from genome assembly GCF_023053635.1 of Elgaria multicarinata webbii. Lineage (NCBI taxonomy): Eukaryota > Metazoa > Chordata > Lepidosauria > Squamata > Anguidae > Elgaria > Elgaria multicarinata. Next base: position 57,663,291 of record NC_086177.1, read on the forward strand.
GGGGTTGACATATTGTGTGAATATGGCAAGTGTGAATTATGCGAGGGTTAAACAACCATCACATAATCTTCACAGGCCATGGGTTATGCGAAGGTTGTTTAACACTCACATAACCCATGCTCACCAGGTTCGCCCGAGACGATAACTCCTGAGTGGATGTTGGATATGGCTCGTCATGGTTTAAATAACCCATGACAACCCTTGTTGTGTGAACCAGGTCAGCATTTGTTTTCACGTCAGCATTTCTTTTCAAGAAGGACTAACGGTTGTTATGGCTCAAGTATCATATTTAAATAATACTTTCCTGAAATTTATAGATCTAAGAATGACCAGCAAGTTCTTCAGCTATAGTTAATATAGTGAAGATCAATAATATTTCATTTGAAGAAACCCAACTACATAATTCAGAAAAACAGTGGAGCCGAACAAGACTTACAGCCTAATCTTACATGTGCTTACTATTACTCCTATATAAGAGTGCACAGGCCTAAGATTCAAAAGCCACTGTTTAGTATTTTGTCCCCAATAAAAAACAGAGGTAATCTGAACCACAGAGACAAAAATATGAAGAAAGCACATATTACAGAAACTCTTCAAGTAACTGCCACTTATTTGACGTGGTTTGCAGAAAGTCATTACGCTGGCAAAAATCACCAGATGGCCAATATTTTTCCTCTTCTTGGACAGCCTTGATCTTGGAATTCTTGTAGACTGCAAGCTGAATATGAGCCAACAGTGCAATATGGCTGCAAGAAAGGCAAATGCTATTTTGGGCTGCATTAATAGAAGTATAGCTTCCAAATCACGTGAGGTACTGGTTCCTCTCTATTCGGCCCTGGTTAGGCCTCATCTAGAGTATTGCGTCCAGCTCCACAATTCAAGAAGGACGCAGACAAGCTAGAGCGTGTTCAGAAGAGGGCAACCAGGATGATCAGGGGTCTGGAAACAAAGCCCTATGAAGAGAGACTGAAAAAACTGGGCATGTTTAGCCTGGAGAAGAGAAGATTGAGGGGAGACATGATAGCACTCTTCAAATACTTAAAAGGTTGTCACACAGAGGAGGGCCAGGATCTCTTTGATCCTCCCAGAGTGCAGGACACGGAATAACGGGCTCAAGTTAAAGGAAGCCAGATTCCAGCTAGACATCAGGAAAAACTTCCTGACTGTTAGAGCAGTACGACAATGGAATCAGTTACCTAGGGAGGTTGTGGCCTCTCCCACACTAAAGGCCTTCAAGGGGCAGCTGGAAAACCATCTGTCAGGGATTCTTTAGGGTGGATTCTGCATTGAGCAGGGGGTTGGACTCGATGGCTTTGTAGGCCCCTTTCAACTCTGCTATTCTATGATTCTATGAGATAAAGTTGTCTCTTAAAATGCATTACTCTGATAGCATTCTACCATCAGGTGAGCAGAATAATGTTTGGAACAATTTTGGGTTTAGCCAGACATGATATTGAAAGGGTTTGTAGATATTCATTTTCCCGTCATCTTTCCTAGAAAACTGAATGGATATCAGATGTTCTCTAGTTTGCTGGAAAAGATTAGAAAAAATATAACCTTCCATAGTAGGTACATGCAATAACAAACACACTGCCTCCACTGACCTGGAAAGAAACTGAAGAGGGAGCTCCATGTTGTCTTTCAAAGTCTGAAGTTGCTGTACATCACAACAAAGGCTAACATTCTCAAAGAAAAAACCTGGGCAGAGTTCCTTAAGAGAAAATTGAATATTTTTTAAAAATTCAAAATTGATAAAGCAGCATCCAATATATTTTTTAACTGCTTACTCTAGACGTCTGACTTGGAAAACATATTCCACTTCTGGCTTAGAATCAGAGTGACAGTGAAATTAATAATAATTTCATACAACCTTAGAAATATGAAGGCATAGATATAAAAAGGTACTGGTAGATTTGGTATGACCCTAACTCTCACGTTCATTGAAACCAAGAGATGCGTATACCAATTACAAAGGACAAAGTTCAATAATCAGAACTTACTACTATGTAATTAACATTTTGTCTTATTCATATTAACAATAACATAAGGGTTAAATGTTTTCATTGTGCTACACAGTGTTTAAGAAAATTATGCTTAGGTCTTTTATCCCATTTCCACTAAAGTTCTGATTTTTAAGTAATTATTTAGTAAAACTGTAATTTACTAGAGACTTACTTGCACCAAATCATAGCCATCCTTCGATAGTGGCAATGCTGGGCCCTTATATTCACAATTGTATTTTTTATCTCCAAAAGCAGTTCCGCACTGGCCATACCAGACACATGAGTCTGAGAATACCTGAACAGCAGAAAAAAATATGTTAGAACCCCAATTAAGAAATGGCAAGTGTGTTAAATAGGTTACAATACTAACTTTAAGTAATCTGAAGTTACAAAAGGCTCAAATGAGCATCAGCTCATATCGACCACCACAGGTTTCACAACTGTAAGAAACATTTTCAAAGGAAGAGTTAGCTGGATATTGGAAATATGTTTTTAGGTGCACCCACGGGTTACTGCGTGCCTTCCCATGTATCACAAATAGCTTATGAAGGTCACCTCAGTTTCAAAAGCAGCCATCCATGTGACATGGCAATTGCTTTAGAGAAGCACAAGAACCCAATTGGGCATGCAGAATAATTTGCTCAGCATTCATACAAATTGTCTAAAAATTATGTGAAGAACAATATGTAGATAATCACAGAGAAAAACAGAGAAAAATTTGCAACGTAACGGATTTCTCAAGATGACAGTCTCATGATGCATGTGAGACATCTGGTAACAGAACTTTATCCTCGTGGGTGGAAGGAAATCTCTATGATCAGCATTTTTCTCTTGACTCAACATGACAGAATAGTGTTTTCTTCTATCGAACTAGAAAACACAAACCAGACAACATTGCAAAACTTTGCAGAACTTATGTAGTAACTACACCCTAATTCAAATCTTATCTCAGCCATTAGGTAATGATAGACAAGCCACTATGCTCTCAGCTTCAGCTACTATCTGCCAATCTCTAATAAGAGAATATTAATACTGGATACCTTACACGCTTAAAAGTATTTGTTATAGAAATATAACATGTGTTAATTACATTACTAGATTGTGTTGTTAGCTTTCTTACTGCTGCAGTATCTATAAGTCACAATTATTAAGAGGGGCCTTATTACTTGTTTCACAACTAACAGTGTTTTGTCACATAATGTCATGTAAGCAGCCCTTCTTGGTAGTGTCACCCATCCCTGAAACAATCTCCCATGTTTTGCTCCAGAGGCAGAAACTGCATCGAGCTTCAAATGCCTTTCAAATATGCATTTATAATTGATCATGACACTGCTTTGTTTTATGGCTTTTGCTGTAATCTTTTAAAGGTATTTGTTTTATACTGTTTTTATATGGGTTTTTATATTTATGTATTCGTATGTAAACTGCTTGGAAATCTTGAAATGTCAAACAGTATAGCAGCAGCAGTCGTCGTCATCACCATCACCACCACACTATTAATATTTACTGGCTGAATTTGCATTTCCAAGGTTTTCTCGGCTTGGATTTTGAAGACCAATACTTCTAGCAACCTTAACTCAGTACAAAACTGAGGGATGTTTTGTCATTAATATTTCTGTGTAAGCAGAACCACCGACACCAAACAATTTTAGCAGCTTTATTAGAGAGATCTGAATGCATAGTTCTAAAGATAAAGTGCCATTATTATCTTTGGAATGACCTTCAATAGTTTATTTCATGTAATGTACTTACTTTACAAGGACACATTCCTATGACCTATGTACAACCTTGACCTTGTTCTCTTTTCAGAGAAGGGAACTTTTGAAATTATGCCAAACAGCATTAGATTGCTTTTCTATTGTTTGGCCATTATACATGAAGAACAGGAATAATTAAATGACCCATAGTTAGTCAGGGAACACTGGAGGGAGCAAGTGTGCTGCCTCCCACAGGCTTCCTGCATCTGCTTTGCCATGACATCCGAACCAGGCACTTTTGGTTGTTGAGGGAGAAACAGCTCAGAGGTTTAAAGTTGGATAAATTCCTGGAGGAGAAAGCTATCAATGGCTATGAGCCCTGATGGTTATATGCTTTCACCGGTATCCGAGGCAGTAAGCCTGTGTGCATTAGTTGTTGGGGAACATGGGTGGGAGGGTGCAACAGCACCCTCTCACCCATATTCATCCCTGGCCGTTGGCTGGTTGTCCACTGTGTGAACAGAGTGCTGGAGTAGATGGACCCTTGGTCTGATCCAGCATCAGGGCACTTCTTATGTTCTTACAACTCCCAGCATGGCTGGCTGGGGCATGCGGGGAGTTATAATACTTTTTTCTGTCTAAATGTGCATAGGATTGCAAACTTAGAGATTTAAGTTCACTTGGGTTGTCACCAGTTCAGAGGAATGTTTCCCCAAATATTTGATTGTATAATACTATGCACAAGACATCTCTATGTTTTTATAAAATAATTAAAGAGATAAAGTTACAGGTACTCTTTTTGGTTTTTTTTGTAAACTGCCCAGAGAGCTTCGGCTATGGGGCGGTATACAAATGCAATAAATAAATAAATAAAATTTTAAAAATCAAAGCTCACATTAAAAATACTTGTTTTAAGTCCCAACAAACATGTACATGTCTCATATATAGCAAGAAAACACCAGCATAGTTTTACAATATCTTGGAAAATTTTCAGCCAGTGCTTACTTGAACTAATACAGCCCAAAACTTTCTTCTTTCATATTTGTTGTCAAGGTTCCAGCCTACTACACAGAAACACTGACATTTCTATATGGAACCATACACAGAAATGCCTATACTGAATTCTGGGAAGTTAACTGCTATTATTACAGTACTAATAACCATGAAGGATACAAGAGATTATTTTAACACTTTTTTCTGTGTGCTGTTTGCGTACATCTATTTTTATGTTTTTACATTAACAGAAATTGGCGCAAATTACTGCGCACCCCAGCTATGTTTGGGACAGAGGAAGCAGATGAAACAGAGTTGATTCTTGAGTTATGTCCTCCCATCAAAACCTGCACTTCAGGCATCAAAAGATGCCTGAAGTGCACCTATCCATACCTTTTGGATACAAAGGATTCCATCAGAAACACTCTGATTAATGCTAATTTTGATTCTAAAAGCATTGCAGAAATATTCCCCTGCAGACCATAAAGCATAAAATGTACTGTTCTTTCCATTAATCCAAGACAGAATCATATAAATATTAGACATATACCACACAAAGGCTAATTCAATACAAGATGTCAAATTCACATTTTGATATGCATCGGAATATAGCTCAGGTTAGTTTCCTTGATCTTCTAGTTCAGAAAGAATGAGGGAGATTGATCACTTCATTGTACAAAACACCCACTGATAAAAGCACATATTTAAGAGGGTTCTCATACACCCTCTTAAGGGACAATTCTGTAGCCCCTAGACAGAATTTGCGGTGCCATAGGGCATTTTGGATTTCTAGTTCCAAGGTTGGAGACACACTCTGATCTTAGAGCTGGGAAATGGGGCTCCAACCTATTTCCCCCTCCAGCTGGCATGGAAAAAACCCGCACAGGCTGCCTGAGAGAGGGGGAAAAGAGGGTGTTTTGGTGGGGAGGGAGGGAAAAAGAATGGAAGAATCAAATTCAGAGTATCCTGAGGCCTCTCCAGCCTCCTTCCCACTACTCTCTCCAAGACACTTTCACTAGATAGGCAAAAAAATACCCATCTATTGAAAATGTAGGGCTGAAGGACAGAGATGCAAAGATTGACTCTGCCACTCCTCATGACCTGCATAGGATGAACATAAGCCTCAGAGTTTGGAGGCTTACAAGCATCACAATAGTCTTAATTTAGCCGTTGTCTTAATTTACCATATGGACAATTTTTACAAGTCCAACAGAATTATACAAAGAATAGGGACTTTCAACAGGAATCAACCAGTCTTAAAACTCAAGTTTTTAGAGAGGGGATATCTTGAGAGGTTGCTTGAAGAAAGGAGATAAAGAGCATCTGCCAAGCCACAGGATGTTCTTTTAAGAAACAGGGACAGGGCTGTGAATAATGGAATTGTATTCTCACACTGAATCATGGGTCTAATGGCCAACAGAGCAATTTTAGGAGACACTGGTGTCTCCTACAAGACATTCCAGAATAAACCTTTGATCTCTTTTAAAGATGCAAGGAATTTGAAAGAAATTGGATTAAAAAAGATTTGAGACAAAGGATGTTTGGGTTGGCCTACTCTGAATAGACATCATACATGTGGGAGATATGTGTACTGCAAACATACATGCAAGATGGAGTTTTTATTAATCTGCAGAATGGGAAAAAACACATTTTGAACCATTTTACGGCCTGTTGTAGTAGGAATGAAATGTCTTTCTTTCTAGTAGGAATGTTATTTATGCTATCCAGTGCCTATGCAGGAAAATTGATGTGGGGGAAATCACCACAGCCCTTAAAAAAATGAGTGGGTGAGCATTTGATTAACATCAGGAATGAAAGGGGAGGGTCCGTTTGGTACAACACTTTTATGAGATTTAATAACCATTAGAGATGTAAAAATTCAGGAATTTTATTGTTTTTTAAGTTAAGACCTGGAGGGAAATATTTGCACCTGTCTGTGCTAAGATATAGATTAGTGTTTTAGAGTCATGGAAATGTGCCGTTACAAGGAGCTTTTGAATAGTGCAGTACGAGAACCCTAGTTTCGGCAGGTGACTGTGTTTATTATATTTTAATTATTTATAAATTCATTCATGTATGACTTTTTATTTATGAGTTACATTTGTAAATTTTCTTGTGTTGAAAGTTTGCAATGCATTTGTGAACAGATGAAATTAATTAGCCATGGTACTTTTATGTTGCATATTTTGGATGTATGTGTACAAAATTATAATATGTGGTCCTTCGTTTTACGTAGCCTCTGAGGAAGCAGCTCATCTCCAAACTTTGGGAAGGCTTGCACAAAATAAAAAGACACATTTGTGATTTTATGTCACTTTTGTTTTGGGGGTACTTCATGCCTCCCTGTTTTGGCTGGGCCATAATTCAGATATCACACTAAGCCATAGTTTGTGGAAAGCCTAGTTTGGAATAAAGTTCCTTGAATTTCCAGGCAATCTCTATCACTTAGAGATGCTTATCTGGTTTCATTCTTTCTAGGTGTAGTTGCCTCTTGACACAGAGTGATAGTTGTAACTATGGTTTTTCAGTTCAGAAATCACACCAAGCCATCATTAAGTTTCCTTAACCATGGTTTGGCATGATGTCTAAATTGAACCAGTCGCCTTGGGAGAATTGAATACATGGGGTTTTGTTCTGGATTAACTGGTTTTGCCTAAATACAACTTTGTAACTTTTACCAAAAATGGTGAGTCATAAATTCCATCCACCACTTTTCTTCAATTTAAATGTCACACATTTTAGAACACAATTCCAGTTAAGCAATACTGCATAGTCACTGTAGAGACTATCGGAGCTCAACATTCACTTTTACATACTACATAATATTCCAACTCTAGATTTAGGATACCTAGAGGCAGTAGCTTCCCACATATTTACTCAGTAAGGAAAGAATACTTAGTCAAAAAATCTATAGATACACAGAGATAAATTCCATTCCTAACAATGGCATAGTATTACACAAACTAAGGAGGCAGCATAACAAAAACATTCCCATTAGACTCCATGGAGATCACAATACTTTCTCACCCTCCATACACTACCCCACTATATCAGAGAAGCAATTCCTTATAACTCAGTTCTGACATGCAGTAGAATGAGAGGGTAGAATAGAAAAATGGCAATTCTGGTAATGGTGAAAGCTAGAACTTTGTATACACAAACAACTAAAGCCAACAATGGAAGTAGGAAGAGGAGACAAGAAATATTTACTTTTTCTCAGAATCTTTACAATTACTCTTCTTGAGAATTCCATATACAATTTCATCGCTACAGCTGGGACTGGAAAGATAGCATGCACACATGCATACACACATCATCAGAAAGGGTCCCCGCACCTGGCAGAGTGAGCCAATGTCTCAAAGTACAACTCCTAAATGTTCTCCATTCAGCCCTTTTCCCAAGCACCCCAAGGTGTGTACAGCAAAAAAAAAACATGGATACAGAATGTCTCTTAACCTGCTCCCCAGCCTGCAATATAAGGGAAACTGTATATTGAACTAAATACTGCGTTGCTGGACAGGCTTTTAGAAATGCTTCCCAAAAAGAGGACAAGGAAAGAATGCACCATGCAGAATTAGAGGAGTGTCCCAGCATGCACTGGGGAAAGCTAAATAGAACACAGGTACAATTGTTTCTAAACACTGCACACTCCACTCACTAGGAACGGTGGCCAAATATTCATGACTTATTCTTCCTTGCAAGATCAGTTCCAAGGCACATAGCAAAGAACAGAGTGTCTATTGTTTCACTGACATCACTTCCCACAAGAGGTGAATTTCTTATCACACTCTTATCACATACTATATGAGCACTACAGGACCTGACGGTTATAGCTGTTACATTTGTTATGCTCTCAGTGGACAACCAGGCAGCCGTTCCCAGCCATGCCATGCAGATTACAAGCAAAGGCTATAGTAACACCAACCTATGGAAAATCAACTGCTCCAGTGTAGGGTAGCTACCTTTTCCGTTTCTGGGCACCTCTTAAAAATGCATAACTGTCAGGACAGTAAAAACAACATACAACATGATGGTGCAGTGATGGGGAAAACTGCACATTTCATTCTGATGTCTGTCATCCAGCCTTTAGCTGACAGACTGGCACAACAGTTCAATTATTATTATTATTATATTTATTTATTTGTATCCCACTTTTTGCCCAATGCTGGGCCTCAAGGCGGCCTTACAAAGTTTAAAACATACATGGGGGGGAGGGAAACAAAACCATAAACGTTTAAAATACACAACAAAATTATAAGACATTAACATAGATGGAGGGCCAGATTATTCTCCAAAGGCCTGCTGGAACAAAAAAGTTTTAACCTGCTTCCGAAAGCCCATCAAGGAGGGAGCCAGTCTAGCTTCCCCGGGAACAGAATTCCAGAGCACCGGAGCAGCCACCGAGAAGGCCCTCTCCCATGTTCCCACCAAGCACGCCTGTGAAGATGGTGGGACTGAAAGAAGGCCTTCTTCAGAAGATCTTAAAGCACGGGCAGGCTCATAAGGGAGAATACGTTCTTTCAAATAACCTGGACCCAAGCCATATAGGGCTTTATAAGTCATAACCAGCACTTTGAATTGTGCCTGGAAACAGACTGGAAGCCAGTGGAGCTGTTTTAACAGGGGAATTGTGTGCTCCCTGTAACCAGCCCCGGTCAACAATCTGGCTGCAGCTCTTTGAACCAGCTGGAGTTTCCGAACACTCTTCAAAGGCAGCCCCACGTAGAGTGCGTTACAGTAATCCAATCGAGATGTAACTAAGGCATGTGTCACCGTGGCCAGGTCCAACATCTCTAGGAACGGGCGCAGCTGGCGCACTAGCTTTAACTGTGCAAAAATGCACTCCTGGCCACCGCCGAAACCTGGGCATCCAGGCTCAGGGTTGAATCCAGAAGTACACCCAAGCTGCAGACCTGTGTCTTTAGGGGGAGTGTAACCCCATCCAACACAAGCTGAATCCCTATTCCCTGATCTGCCTTTCAACTGACCAGGAGCACCTCTGTCTTATCTGGATTAAGCTTCAATTTGTTCGCCCTCATCCAATCCATTACTGCCAACAAACACCGGTTTAGCACAGAAACCGGTTCCTTGGAATTGGGTGGAAAGGAGTAGTAGAGTTGGGTGTCATCAGCGTACTGGTGGAACCGCACCCCACAACTCCGGATAACCTCTCCTAACAGTTTCATGTATATGTTAAATAGCATGGGGACAAAACAGAGCCCTGAGGGACTCCACAGGCCAACGGCCAAGGAGTCGAACAGGAGTCCCCCAGTACCACCTTCTGGGTCCGTCCATCCAGGAAGGAATGGAGCCACTGTAAAACAGTGCCTCCAAGACCCATCCCAGCAAGGTGGCCCATAAGGATACCATGGTCGATGGTATCGAACGCCACTGAGAGGTCCAGCAGAACCAGCAGGGAAATACTCCCCCTGTCCAGTTCCCGGTGAAGATTATCCACCAAGGCGACCAAAGCTGTTTCTGTCCCATAACCAGGCCTGAAGCCAGATTGAAATGGATCTAGAAAATCCATCTCATCCAGGAATCCCTGGAGTTGGGAGGCTACCACACGCTCCAATACCTTGCCCAAAAATGGGATGTTGGAGACTGGCCGGTAGTTATCCAATACAGTGGGGGCCAAGGAGGGCTTTTTCTGTGTGGGTCTTACCACTGCCTCCCTCAAGCAGGCTGGGAACCTACTTTGGCGAAGGGAGGCATTGACCACTCTGCTCACCCACTCAGCCAGTCCCACTCTGGCAGCTTTTATAAGCCAAGAAGGGCAAGGATCTAGTATACATGTGGTGGCTCTCACCACACATCATCAGACTGTGCAAATTGAAAGGTATCCAATAATACTGGACAAGCAGGTGCCAAAGTTACATTCACAAGGTCTGTATCAACAATAGCATCCAAGTCAGAGCAGATCCGAGCGATTTTGTCTGCAAAGTGCTGGGCAACCATCTGTCCAAGATGCTTTAGGGTGGATTCCTGCATTAAGCAGGGGGTTGGACTCGATGGCCTTGTAGGCCCCTTCCAACTCTGCTATTCTATGATATGATTCTATGATTCTCCTGCCTGCTGGCTATGAAAGTTCTTGATAAGTGTCTCTGTGAGCCTTCTTAGTCTGCTTATGAATTTGGGGTGGACTGCATTCCTTAATGCCCTCTGTTTCTAGATTTTTGGAATTGAGTACAGTTTTTTATATAACCAAAATGGTACCACCCATGCACAACAGCAGACTTTGGGTGAACCCCCAGAACAGCCAAATAGGGGACTGAGCATGCTCAGTAGCAACAGAATTCTGACTGTTTGTGGAGTGGGGGGGGGGTAGAAAACCAGATGGGAATGGAGTAGTCTGGTGGAGGGCATGGATGACAGACTATAACCATCAGAAGAAGCACTCCACCCTGCAACGTTTTGTTGCATATCCCACTTGTTACATTATAATGACAACCAAAATATCAATGCATGTTGACTGACATATTCTGAGAAAGAGTAGGATGGGATGCCATTGTGTAATATTAGATTTTCTCCAACTACAATATAAATATATCCAGTGTTAGATATGGAACTTCAAGCTACTACAAGCTGAAGAACTTAGATACCTCTCTTCAACAGCTGGCAAGCAAGAAAAAGTTGATATTAGAGGTCACTAACACCAAAAGAAACAATATTGTTTAAACTTAGAAGTGGTTATATCATCAGCAGAAACAGAAGACACATTTGTAGAGAAAAATTCAGTAGGGAAGATTAAGGCTCTCTAAATGTGCTCACACAGTGCAATCCTAAGCATGTTTGCTCAGGTGTAAGTGAACTTTGGACTGCACCATTAGCATCACAGAAGAGATTGTTCAAATATAAGATTTAGCATTACTAAAACCTGTGTCTTGCACAAAAATATCCTCAGGTAATATATCCAGCAGACCTAAGCTCATAACAAAAAATGCTATACCTTACCAAGCTTCTGGATTCCTACAGACCAACAGAACACAAATGATATGCATAACAAAGGTTTATCTATCATGTCACCCAAAACAAGCACTGGAATGCAAGTTAAAGAAAGTCAAATGTTTAAATCTGTGCCAGGTCAAAAGACAATTCAAAACATAATAAAGAGACAAAATAAGATCAGGAGGAATAAAGAGCTTCTGCTATTCTTAATCAATGCTTGTAAAACAAGAAGTTCACCAAATAGATTTGCATCAATACTCATCATATCCAAATACAACTAGATATAAAATAGCTATTATGAGCCTCCCCAAATGTCAATCTTAAATCATAAGGCCTTAAAACTTGTGGGGTGGGGTGGGGCATTGTGACTCTTGATTGCTAACAAGTGATGAGTAGTTTACTCTATACAATGGATGTCTAACTCACTTTACTACCATTGCACAATCATTTGGTATCAGAGTGTAGATGTTGTGCAGGACACACAAGTTTTTGAATTTTTCACAGACCAAAAACACATGATACCAAAGAAAGCTCTCTGCATGTAAAACTTATGCAAATAAGTACAGAAATTTTACCAGATCACCTATTCACATAGCTATGTCATAGAATGGCTTGAAAAATAAGTTACCTGCCACAAATGACCTTGCAGTCTTACCTGTGCTAGAAACGCCACACCTCAGATAATTTGACATTTTGATTAGATTCACCCCACCATCTTTTGCAATGCAAGATGCCTTTTTAGGCTCACTTTTATGGCAGATTGAAGAACTCTCAGCATTGTGAACAGTTCAATGTTGTTTTTAAAATGGAAGTGGAAACGAACAGCTGGATTTGGTAATTTAAAAACACAATTTCAGGTGTCAGCAAAGTTACTGCATAAAGGGTCACCAAGCAAGTCATAACGGAAGACTTACTCCACTCTTTCTCCCTTGCTGTTCCATATGCTCGGAACTGTCTCCTCGAACACCTGTGTGATGCCCTCTCTTCCTTTACTTAATCCCTCCTTAACCCAACTTTTTCATTCAGGCTTTGGCACAACCCCTATGCCTTAACCACAAGCAACTTAATCAACCTCATATTGCGTCCATGTTTACTCTTACCTATCCTTCCTCCATTTCCTCTGTGCCAAATTTTAGATTGTAAACTCTTCAAGGAAGAAGCCTGTCCCCTCATAATCCAAAAAGCACTGTGCACGCTGTGATGGCAGTACAGCATATAAATAAACAACGGTAAGATACCAGTCTTAGGCTGAAGTCTACAAAACGTTGCTAGTTCTCTGAAACACTTCCAAGAGCTTTCCAATTAAGTATGGAAACTATGGTTTTTTCAGAATAACTACTTCATTACAAACAACTACAGCCGGTTCCTGATTACTGCTTCTCTTTACTTACTTTATTTGTGGTTCTATAAAGTCAACAAAGCAAGACTCTTAACAGGGAGTCTATGGAAAGCCGTGTACAACTGGTATTAATAAAATGCGATTCCTTAAGGCAAAACCCCTATGAACACTTACCTGCGATCAGGTCCCACGGAAGTCAAGACTTACTTCCGAGTAGACATGCATAGGACTGAGTCGCAAGAGATTTCCCCCCACTGTAGTCACGTCTTTAGTAAGAAACTACCTGCGAACCCCACGTCCCAACTTCGAAATCACCCCGCAGCCGTCCTACCGCTAGAGGCCGTGGCGACCTCATCTGCAAGGAACTCCCCTCACTTACACCAGCCTTTTCCTAACCTGAGGCCCTCCAGATAGGCTGCACTACAACTCCCATCATGCTCAGCCAGCCTGGCCGATGATGGGAGTTGCAATCCTGCCATCTGGAAGGCATCAGGGTGTGGGGAGGCTGCTTTGCACTATACGAAACCACCCGCTTCAGACCGGGATGGTCTCCCTCAGCGAGGCTCCAAAACACAACTCCTCCCTGGCCCAATTTTGCTCCTCATCAAGCGCCACACTCCGCTCACCAGGCCGGGCAGAAGCGCCAGTAAACAGGCGACGCCGAGGCTCAGGCCGCATAGCCTCCACCAGCCTTGGCTGCGCGTCTCAGGCCGCCCAGCCATCTTCGAAAAAGTCCTGGCGTCTCTCGCTCGTTTCGCCGTAGGGCTCGGGCAACCCCCGACGCTCCTCAGCTGATTAGTTCAATAGAAACTATGAGTGAGGTGGGTCTCTCAGCGCCGGAAGGACCGGCTCGCCTCTCCACGCCTTTCCTTTCGTCGCCCGCGCTGGGCGGCGCTGAGAGCGAGGAAATCCAACGGGGGCGGCCGAAGAAGCCGCTTTTCCCCTCCCCGCCGGAGTCGGAGCCGCCAACCGAGCCTGTCGACGTCGCCTCAGCTCCTCCTTCGCCCCGCGCAGTTGCCCGCCTTTTCCTGTGCCGCGGCGCTGCCTGCCCCTCACGCCACCGGCAGGGGCTGTCCCGCTTCCCCGCCCACAAACACGCCCGACGCCTTCTTGGGGAATCAACCCGTTTCTCCGGTCCTGAGGTTCGACGCCTTCTTGGGGAATCAACCCGTTTCTCCGGTCCTGAGGCTAACAGCCTAACCCTATATGTGCCTGCTCAGAAATAAGCCTCGTTGAGTTCAGTGGGGTTTACGCTGAGGTAAGCGGTGTAGGATTGCACCGTCGTCACTTCGTGGTCACGCGGCCCGGCCTAAAGAAGTCGACCCCACGGGGACTTCCTCTTTGCCTTTACAGTTTCATCCCAAACACGTTTACTCAACAGTTAATGCTGTTTCTATCTGCTGGATAGAAGGGAAATGTGCTCGGAGATTGCAGCCCGCAATCCTAGATAGATAGATAGATAGATAGATACTTAAAAGTAACTCCCATTGATTTCTGCGGGTAGTATTTCCGAATAAATGGATTGCGCCGAACGTTAAAGTCGTTGAAATACGTGGGGTTTAAGTTAGATAAACAATGCAGGCAACCCAATGTATATATGTTTACAGCCGCAGTTTCCTCTTTCCACGAATTCTCTTTTAAGCCTCGCGGTGCCAGGAGCTCCTCTGAGGGCCAAAGCAAGCATTACTTTAAATTTGTATCCGGCAGCAACAACTTTCCCCCTCATTTTTACTCTAGGGTAGGCGCAGGGCACCCTATCCGGACTGGGATCCTAGTGTGGCAGTAGGTATGCTTTTAAGATCCGGGTGGGGGCCCTGCACCTACTCTAGCACAAAAATGAGGGGTGGGGTGGAAATGTAGCTTCTAGATAGGGCTTTAAATTTATGTCTGTTTTGTCCCAGAGGCTGGATATTTCCCCAGAAACATTTGAACCCCCACTCCAGAGCCTCCTTAAGTTGAAGATGAGACACAAGACATCCAGTCTCTGGCTATGCAAGGAAAAATCACTTTGCACTTGTTCAAGGATATATTGCATTAGATCACCTTTTTAAAAGCCTTTCTCCCTTGGCGAAAAGAACTCTGCACATGTTCAAAGGCACTCACTCTTAAGTGACCGGATTTTTCTGTACCAGAGATGACAACTTTTAACCGCTGTTGTCAGATGTCTGTTTTAAAAGTAATATCCCCTTAGATCAGCAGAACTGGGTCAGAACCCAATTGCAGTCATTTCAGACCTGAAAACAACCAAGCTTTTGTGAGACTTTCATGCCCATACAGTTGTTTTTGTTCAAGCTGACTGACTAATCATGTGATGTGCTTCAACAATCATTGTGATGTGTTTAGCTCTTGAATTTTTATCGCAAGTCTTTTAACAATTGGTGTGTTTGTCTAAAAGACAGCATATTTACTTTTTAAAAAATGTGTCATTTCTGGATATCTTTCTTACCAATATGCCATTTGTTTCCTATGTTCCTCAACCACCACAACCCCAATCTTTGTGTGAAGCTCCCATTGTACATATAAGAAGTATTAATGAATGTGGATCACTTGTGCACATTCTCAGCAGCAGTTCACAGGAACGTGATGAAAAACTGCCCATAAATGCTTGTCTTTATAATGTATTTAGTGGTCAAATGCAAGCCTGAAGTGCAACTAACAAAGCTGTCAGACCCCTTTCTCAATCACATGGTTCATATTCTCTGAATGTTCCCATATTACAAGGTGGAAAAGCATCAGGCCCTTCCCCCATATCTGTGGTATATATACACACCACTCAGTTACAATAATTCCACAGCAAAGGGGGTCTCATATGAAGGGGGACATATTACAGCAATTTTATGGCTGATTTCCTTCACAAGTTGAAAATTATGTTCAGGAGAAAGAATGTTTATAATGTATAGGCTGCATTTTGGTTTGCAGGCCTTATCAGGTCTTGCACACATTTTCTGATCAATTATTTTTTATTAAAAACTAAACACGCTGCCTTATAGGTAATCCATCCAGAGAAACATGTCAAATGTATAGAATACTGGCCAAGCTAGATGCAAGGAAGAATCCATATCGGTAAATAGGAGTGGATTTGGAAAGTTAATCCAAAGAGTATATTATGTATGAATATCAAGGAAAAGTATACATTTACATTCAGATAGTAGTTATTTCTAAACAAGCAATGTGCGGAAGTGGAAGAAGACAATAGAATAGGAAGGACAAGAGACCTCTTCCAGAAAATTAGAAACATCGGAGGTAAATTCCAGGCAAAAATGGGTATGATCAGAAACAAAGATGGCAAGGACCTAACAGAAACAGAAGAGATCAAGAAAAGGTGGCAAGAATATACGGAAGATCTGTATAGGAAGGATAATAATATCGGGGATAGCTCAGACGGTGTGGTCAGTGAGTTAGAGCCAGACATCCTGAAGAGTGAGGTTGAATGGGCCTTAAGAAGCATTGCTAATAACAAGGCAGCAGGAGACGACGGTATCCCAGCTGAACTGTTTAAAATATTGCAAGATGATGCTGTCAAGGTGATGCATGCCATATGCCAGCAAATTTGGAAAACACAAGAATGGCCATCAGACTGGAAAAAATCAACGTATATCCCCATACCAAAAAAGGGAAACACTAAAGAATGTTCAAACTATTGGACAGT
This sequence comes from Elgaria multicarinata webbii, assembly GCF_023053635.1. NCBI lineage: Eukaryota > Metazoa > Chordata > Lepidosauria > Squamata > Anguidae > Elgaria > Elgaria multicarinata. Next base: position 57,679,920 of record NC_086177.1, read on the forward strand.
GGCACTTATTTCACATGCCAGCAAGGTAATGCTCAAGATCCTGCAAAGTAGACTCCAGCAATTCATGGAGCGAGAATTGCCAGATGTACAAGCTGGGTTTAGAAAAGGCAGAGGAACTAGAGACCAAATTGCCAATATCTGCTGGATAATGGAGAAAGCCAGGGAGTTCCAGAAAAACATCTATTTCTGTTTTATTGACACTTCTAAAGCCTTTGACTGTGGATCATAACAAACTGTGGCAAGTTCTTGGTGGTATGGGGATACCAAGTCATCTTGTCTGCCTCCTGAGGAATCTGTATAACGAACAAGTAGCAAGGGTAAGAACAGACCACGGAACAACGGACTGGTTTAAGATTGGGAAAGGAGTACGGCAGGGTTGTATACTCTCACCTTATCTATTCAACTTGTATGCAGAACACATCATGCGACGTGCTGGGCTTGACGAATCCAAGGCTGGAGTTAAAATCGCAGGAAGAAACATTAACAATCTCAGATATGCAGATGACACCACTTTGATGGCTGAAAGCGAGGAGGAGCTGAGGAGCCTTATGACAAATGTGAAAGAAGAAAGTGCAAAAGCTAGGTTGCAGTTAAACCTCAAAAAAACCAAGATTATGGCAACCAGCTTGATTGATAACTGGCAAATAGAGGGAGAAAACGTGGAGGCAGTGACTTTGTATTTCTGGGTGCAAAGATTACTGCAGACGCTGACTGCAGCCAGGAAATCAGAAGACGTTTACTTCTTGGGAGGAGAGCAATGACAAATCTTGATAAAATAGTTAAGAGCAGAGACACCACACTGACAACAAAGGTCTGCATAGTTAAAGCAATGGTATTCCCCGTAGTAACCTATGGCTGCGAGAGTTGGACCATAAGGAAAGCTGAGCGAAGGAAGATAGATGCTTTTGTACTATGGTGTTGGAGGAAAATTCTGAGAGTGCCTCGGACTGCAAGAAGATCAAACCAATCCATACTCCAGGAAATAAAGCCAGACTGCTCAGTTGAGGGAATGGTATTAAAGGCAAAACTGAAGTACTTTGGCCACATAATGAGAAGACAGGATACCCTGGAGAAGAGGCTGATGCTAGGGAAAGTGGAAGGCAAAAGGAAGAGGGGCCGACCAAGGGCAAGATGGATGGATGATATTCTGGAGGTGACAGACTTGACCTTGGGGGAGCTGGGGGTGGCGACAGCCGACAGAAAGCTCTGGCGTGGGCTGGTCCATGAAGTCACGAAGAGTCGGAAACGACCGAACGAATAAACAACAAATTGAATGAGATTAGTTTAATTTGGGGCTGTGTACTCTGTAGTGACCCATTAGTAGTCCTTTTTGGATATCTTGAGGGCATAGTTATAGCTGAGGATATCATAATAGTGATTCACTTGTTAGTGGCATCCAAACAGCAATCAGATTTAGTTGGAAGAAGGTTAATTCACCTTCAGTCAATGACTCTTAGAGTACGGGATGTGACCAGTAAAGTTAAGTTCACTAATATGATAAAGAGTTTGCAAAGGGAGATAAGCTAATGATTAATTTATTTAAAAAAGTAGAGTTGTTCTTGTTATATACTAGAATAAAAAAATGTTGAGGAAACATCAAAACATTTTCCTTTTCTGGGGATGACAGTGTCATTGGGTTTGGTATAGAAAAACGTGTATTTAAATTGTTAATATTGCTTCCTAATATGTGATGGTTTTTGACGTTAGTACTTGATTGTGAGCAGTATCTTGTATTAATATGTATTAGGCATCATGATATTATTCTGTGTAATGTAAAACAATAAAACTGTTAACAAAACTCAGACTAAATACCAAATAAAGCCAAAGTTATTATTTGCCAAAGCTTTATTAACTTCAATAATACTTAAGTGATAAGATTTTGACAATATACTTACAGCTTAATCCTATGCATATTTTCTTGGCCCAGGTGAATTCAGTATGGCTTACTCCCAGGTAAATGTGCATGGAATTATGGGCCTAATTGCATGTTCCTCTTCTTAACAGTACTTTAGTTAACTAGCTCCATTGTGAAATACTATCATAGGGTTTAATAGCTATATTAGCATAGAATAGATTTTACTAGAGTTGCAGCACCTATGAATTCAGCCCAATATGTTGTTTACGGGGGTGTAGAATGTGTGCCCTGACTAGTGTTGTAATTGTTAGTATTGAATGACAGAAGCTTCTAATCTATTAACTTGTTTGTAATCTGATTCAATAGTAACAGAAGGAATAAACAGAACACCGTGTCTGTGTGTGTGTCAGCCAGCACCAAAATGTTTTGCAACCTTAGTATTGGAACCATCTGCTGGTGAGAATATGAACTGCTGATTCACTACACACGAATTGATTGTCATTTTGATTTTAAGTTTTTAGGGCTAGAAAAATCGGAAGTCCTACCCGTTAACAAGGTGCCTCATTTTCCATTTTGAAACATCCCATGCAGAGTAGGAGAATGGAGCCTACAATGAACCAAATAAAATAAGTGTGGATAATTCTGCAATAGAGTACCCTACTGTGAACCTACTATGAACTTGTTATAGGACTGGTTTTAATATTTTTAGATTATTTGCATGAATTGGGGTGTGGGGGAAGTTTGCTCATTTGGGAAGTCTGTCAAACAGCAGCTTCCTATGTTCCAATTTTGCACTTTCTTTCAAGATTCTCATTAATTCCATTCCCAGGAGTAGGTAACAGCATAAAATAACATTTTAAAATAATAATAAATTTATTTCTTACCCACATCTCCATATTGATCGAGGTGGGGAACAACAATAAAATACATAAAACTGGATTAAAACATAATATACGTTGTTAAAAACATCCTAAACATTCTAAAAACATCTTAAAATTCCACTGGATAGTGGAATTTAATTTAATTTAAAAACCTTCTAGTTTAATAATTAGCAATATCTATAAAATATATTAAAACAGGAAGATAAAATTACAGCAAACACAACTCACCAAAGTCTTTAAAAAGAATATGTAGTGTTCATCTAATTAAAGGACAAAGGGACTGGTACATTGCACTTCAGGAGGAAAACATTGCACAGTCCTTGCAGCTACCACCAAGGAAGGTTTGTTGCTTGTAGAGTTAAGCCTAACCCCTAATGATGGCACCACAATAGGTTTTAGGTTGCAATCCTAAACACACTATGGAGTAATCCTCACTGAATGCAGTATGACTTACTGCTGAGTAAACCATACATAGAATTACACTGTCAGGCTGCAAACCTGTTCCTATTTTCCAGGGAGTAAGCTCTACTGAATTCAATGGGACTTGCATAAAAGTAGACAGAGCTGATTTAGAGAGGTGCAAGGGGATGCAGAGAGTAGGAAGGATTGTTCCTAACAGTGCTGATGGAAGCCTTCTGTCGGAAGAGGGAAGTTAGTTCGATTTTTCCCATTGGAGTTATACACTTCACACAAGTAGCACCAGTCAGCAGCCTGGCTCCCTATTCTGGATCAGCTAAAGTTTCCAAACTCTCTTCAAGGGAAGCATGCTGTAGTAGTCCAGGTGAAAGTTACCTAGACATGCCAAACCCTAGCCAGGGCCCTTATAACACAACTGCTATGCAAAGTGTATGGCCATGCTGGTCATAGTGTAGCCAAATAGGATGTGTGGAACCAGCAAGACGTGAAGTCTGGTTATGTGTTAACTGGAGGTTGGATGCACATCCCTATTATCTTCAATACTTCCACATGGTGGCAGCTTTCAACATAAACAAGAATTGTCTGTTTTTAGGAAGCGTAAATTATAGTTATTGCCAGTAATTTGTTTAACTATCACACAACTTCAGCAGTGAAAATCTTGAGAAATATAGGTACCTTCAGACTGACTACATCTCTCCTATATTTCCAGTCCCTTGTAGACTAGGTATGAGAAAAAGCAGGAGAAAGGAAAGCAGGAATAAATGTACATGTTTGACTTGGTTAATAGATTTTTTTTTGGGGGGGGTTTGGCTTTTGTAAGCCACTTTGATCATAACAGAAAAACATAATATAAATGATTAACTCACAATGGCCATTTCCCTCACTATTTTTCTAGGTCATTTGGTGTTTTTCAGTTGCTCGATTCTGCCTCATAGGAGAAGCATGGTTCATATTCCAAAGCATGGTATTTTGAGCTCCCATTCCAGAATTTTATGATTTGACCTTTGGCAAGTTCTTACCTCGCTGCCACGATTAGATTAAAGAATGTCAGAAAATCCCTTTGGGGTTCTTCTGTGAAGAAAGCACTATAAAACAGCTGGTCATGCTATTCCTTTCAACAAATAGACCAAGGACTGAAGAAGCAATCTTGCAAACATCTGACCAAGACAAAAAGAAACTTTTTGCACATGCCAAACATTGCGCACACAAAGTGATACTAATAAATGATTTCATTATTTAAGCCAGGGCTGTCATACCTTATCAGATAAGATCCTTTGAGGTCCCAAACATGGCCTTGCACCACATGCACACACACGCACATATAATGTGAAATTGAACCAACTTCAGCACTAGGAAGCAAGAACCTTGGTAGGGAAGAAACTGACCTAATGTCTGCAATGGCATAATGTCTCCTATGACGTAAGACTTTGCCTTCGTCCATTTAAATTAGCAACACCAATGTAAAGGGGTGTAGAAATTGAAATTATCAGCATTTGCAGCTGGAGGACAAGGGAACTGTGGAATAAATGGTGGCGGTGGCTTCTGGTCATTGGAAAGACAGACTTGCATTACTGGGGTGCAATGCAATAGGGGACAGCTGTTTTCAAATGTGAGGATTTTCAGAATGGGGGCTACATGATGGAAAAGTGGCTGTTACAGTCGGATTCTCAAGGGTGGAGCTGACAATTGGGGGCTGCTTAATGGTGAGGAAGGACAGTTGGCACTGGATGATGGGTAACTTTAGAAACTGTCTGACCTCTTACCTCATCTTTAAAGCTAGTGATGCTTTGGTAAACTATTATGGTTGTGGCCCGTGGACACCTGATAGATGTGAACTCAGGCCCTTGATGCAAATGATATGCTTGACAAGGAGCCAAGTCCAGCACACAGGGAATGTTCTGAAGCAGTATGACAGCAGATGTCATTTGGCGATGCAGGTAGAATGTGTTACATACATGACACATATGCTCACACACATCCCATTTTCCTGTACTGCTATTCACATGTTTTATAGTCCACACGTGTGGAAAGATTAGCACAGGAAATGGCAGGCTGGGGCATTTATTGTGTTGAGATATGCTTTCAAGTATATGCACCAGCTTGCTGCTTGAAGCAGGCAAAGATGCTTTTTTGGCAGTAAGAGTGTGTGTGTGTGTGTGTGTGTGGAATGCTTCAGCACATGGATAATTGCAGGTAGATCCACTTGCGAATAAGTGTGCTAGCTTACTGTTTCAAGGATCAGATTGGAGACATGTGAGCAGCAGATGTGCTCACAAGTAAGTGCCTCAGACTTCTGTTTGAATCACCAGTCATGGGATGTCTGTCTACAGATTTCAAGAAAAGTTGTGTGAGAACCAGCACCTCTTTAATGAGGCATTGACTTTCTCCTAATTAAATTCAGAATTGGAGCTCTAATCAGGGATACCATCCAGTTTAAGTGCAGAGATGAAAGTTTAGGATGACATTTCAAGAACATGAGAGTACCTATTAAGGCAAGCAGGAGCTAGAAAATAAAGTTACTTTCATATTCAGTTTGCAAAACGAAAATGAAGACGCAAAGGCAAGCTAAGTAATCTTGTCATTTTAATGATTGCAAGGAAAAGTAATCTGATTTATGATGTTGGAGGAAAGGAACTAAATGTACATAGTTTGGCAAATACACAGTACTATGCAGAGCTAGGAGAAAAACAAGGCAAACTGGAAAACCCTCTCAAGCAAATACATATGTGCTGCTACGGAAGACAACTGAATTTATTCCCATCCGTGCATACTTTCTTGTATTGCCGAGAAACACAACTACATTTATATAATCTTTGGTTAGGTTGTTATGAACAAAGTCTTAACTGCTGTTCTAACACTACAGTACAAATAGGGTTCCACCAAAATATTTTGAAAGTATCTTGTCCCTTACATTGCCATTGTGTATTTTGTGGGGGAACCATGTTTTTGTGGGTGCTTTACTTTGGATCACTCTTTGTTCACTCATTTTTACAGGGCATCTTTATGACATCAACATCAAATCATTCCCCATGATTCTTACATTTCTTTTCAACCTTTGAAAATCTGGCTTTTTGGAGAAAAGAAAGGAACAATAGTGCAGTCTCCACCTTAGTACTTTGATGTGTGCAGACATATCAGGAGGCTGCGCTAATCACCAGGCATCTACACTTCAACACAGTACAGTGTACTATTACATCTCCAGCTAGGGCCATTTTGGCAGTGTGTTTTATTTTAATCCATCTTTAATTTGTGCAAGCATGCTTTTTTATCTAGATGTGTATATAATTGAAATAGTTACACATAAGAGTGTTTCAATGAAAATGTGATTAAAAAACAACAACCCTGCCTTTCCTGTTGGCACTATATTTTGGAAGTATATTTACCCCCCTGTAATTGTGCAATCACACTTAAATCAGGGGTGGGAAACTTGAGACCTTCCAGACGTTTTGGCCTACAACTCCCATCACCTCTAGTCAGCACAGCCAATGGTGAGGGATGGCGAGAGTTGTAGCCAAAACATCTGGAGGGCCACAACTTGCCCACCCTGTCTTAAATGGAAGTGTGGTTTTTTTAAAAAAAGTTACTAAAATGGCATGTTCATATGAATTTTTCTTCATCTGCCAACATATCCATTACTGTGGAAAAGCACTATATTCCTTGACATATGTAAAGTCCATTGCAATTGTGCATGTTTGCTTAAAGTGGTAGACCAATGACAGGGTAACACTAGAAGCTTGTAGAATGGAAGTACCTTCGTCCCTTTGACCTGCTGGAAAGAAATGAGACTATGGCATTTCACAAGCACAGCTGATCCAAATTCAATACGGTGAATCCAAATTCATATACAACAAACTTTGTGCAGTTCAAGAACTAGCTGGAAATTTATTTCTCAGTATTTTTCTTCTTTTAATTCAAGCATTATAGGACAGCTATTTTAAATGGATCATTTGTATATTGCAAATATTGTAAATTTAAATGCTCTCACAAAAGGAATACAATTTGAGATTTAATATAATTTAAGGCCCCACAGGCCTACCCCAAGACTTGCTGCACCACCACATTATATAGTTACACTTAGATCAAAATATGACAGTATATCATTTTTGTTTTGTTTTTGAACTAAAGCAACACTATACTACTATGAAATACAGATATAGCAGCATTAATATCAAGGATTAGGGTAGTTGTCCTAACACTTACGCACATCTTTTGTTTCTGATACAAAAAGTGTGTATGTTGTAATATTTGTGTGGTGGCCTGCTAAAAGTGGTATTTCTAAAAGTGATATGTACACAGCTGAGGGAACTTTCTACGTTAGCTTTCCCATCCATGGCAGAAAAAAATAATCTCGTCATTGGAAAAATTACTGGAAGAAGTAGCCCTAAATTCTATTAACACAGATATCAGGCTTTATGCAAGGTTACATTCTTGAGAGATTCAAAGTGATAATATCAATACAAATATATTGAAACTATTTATGGCCTCACCTGTGTCAACCTAATCATTATGTAGCTTTTACAAGGTATTAAGGGAATAGCTCTCTGTGTGTGTTGAGATTTTTAATTGCTGAAAATATGTCTAGATCTCTAAGCATGAGAGGAAATGTAAATGAAAAATGTTGACAAGGACCCACTATTCACTCTGGTTGTTAACAGATCATAAAGTGCGCTTTCCCAGCTCTACCTGGAAATGGTTTAGCAGATGTACAATTTCCTTCTGTATCAACGCAGGTGGATTTCTTACCCAACAGTTGGCTAAGAAATCTTGAAACCTGTTATTTTCATTATCTAGGTATCTTCGCTCTAGGCAAAATACTTGTAAAACTTCTCCTTAATTCAGTAGCTTTTAAAGGACTTGAAACCCTGCCTAGATTTAGAAGTGGCAACTACAGAGTGACCACGGGAAATCCCTAATTCTAGTTTGCATTCTACAAAAGATTTCTTTTGTAAAGGTCTTAGCTGTCACTGATGATAGAGTGCTAAGTAATTCATCTTCTCACAGAAATTAATAAACAAAAGGGTGTTTTCTACAAAATCATCACAGAGCATGTTATTAACGTATCAGTGACTTTTTAAAAATATTTAATTTAATTAGTCCCTTGTATCTCAAGTTCCCATTCAAGAAAAAACAAATGGAGAGAAGCTCAGAACTCACCCCCTTGTATCATCATACCCCAGCAATTATGAATGCAGTGTTTTATGGCTCCACATATATTTTTAAAAATCCTATACTCATCTAACGTATAAGCATAAAAGCATTAAATGCATAATATCACAGACTTAATAATCCATTCAAGCAAGTTCCTCTTTTATCTCATGACAACTGAAACACATACTGTTCCAACATACCTTTTAACAATCAAAATCAGCATTATTCTGTTAGAAAATGTGCATCTGTGTTTGCAATTCATTAGAGCCCTGTTTCTTCTCAGGTAGATCAGGCCCTTGCTATCATACTTCAAATAAACAGTGTGCCTCAAAATAAATCACACAAACAAACAGAATTATAAAACCACACGAGCCCCTGGTCCAGGTAAATGGTTATAAGATAGGAATAATGATGTAGTAATCCACAGGGATAGGCGTTTGTGTATTTTAAATTATTTTTAGGTCACCTGTAGGGGCAAAACCCTTTACATTATGCACACATTCATAGATTATGTAGTGTTTCAGTCATGTGGCATTTGGAGAACAACAGCTGTGACTGTTAGAAAATTAGTCTGCTGCACAGGTAAGTTGTGTGGGTTTTTAAAGCACCATTTATTAATGTGAGTGTTCCTACACCATCGGTTTTGCATTTATTCAGTAGAGCAACTGCTCCATAATTCTGAGCTTCAGTAAAGTGCTATTTCATGGCTAAAATACGTTGCAGACTGGCATCAGATAAGATCAGTACTTGGATTATTTGATTACCATTTCCATTACTTCTGTTCTTCTCATCAGTTTAATATTATATTCAGACATGTAGGGACTTGTCTTCAAAGATGTGTATTGCAATACAGTAAGAGAATGCTGCCTGAGTCAAACCAAGAATACATTATAATGAAGAAACAAGCTTTTCTGTTTTTGATTATATATGAGTAGATTTAAAAAATATATACAATATGAGCTGAAGAATTAGTAAAGTCACACAAATTCCAGAGGGCAACTTTTAGTCTCTTGCAGCAAAGCATCTTGTGGAACTTTTAAAATTTAGCAAATTTATTCTGGCATAAACTTTCATGGACTACAGTCCACTTCATCAGATACATAGAATATTATGGAGTATTCCAGGTTTACATACAGTACAAGTGGTTGTGGTAGGATGGCATGGGGAGGGAAGAATGGTAAACAGTGAGGTCAGAAGGAAATTAAATGAAGGGGAAAAAAGCTCTGGAGATCACAAAAGAGAACACCCATGTGGATTTTGATTGGTCCTGATAAATAGAGTTGGGCAAAACTCTTCATCAAACTGCTTTTTGTACCATCTACCCTGATGAAGAGTCCTGGAGAATGTGAAAGCTTGCATGTTTTTGTGGAATTTTAGTCAGTCCTACTTGGGGGCATTGCCCAACTGTGGATTTTGGAAGTCCCCCTCCCCCCATGGACTAGTACAGCGATTTTTGTTTATTTAATACACTGTTAATAAAAGGGTTGTCCCATTTTGCATTTAATTGCTAGGTATGTTGTCAGACACCCATGATTTCCATGATAGTGTTTTCACAAATACTCCCTGTTCCATGTGTAAGACCAGCTAGACATGTCAGGGATTGCTGTGGAGTCTTAATGCATGAAATGAGATGAAGATGTTGGGAGGAAGGGTTTAGACTGCAAGGCACTGAGGAACGTTTTGGGACAAGACAAGCCTGTACAAAAGAGATGGGCTCCATTTGAATAACAATTAAACATTACAGCTATCGCCTGACATCAAAAAGGCCAGAGAGCAGCTATGAAACTGATTTCTGGGTGAAAGCTGACAAGAGCTTGGAAGCATCCATTTCAGGATGAAGTCATCCCTTAAGTATGGTGGTTTAAAATGGGAACAGGGTAGGAAAAATAACATCTCGAAAAAACTGTGACAGACAAAGATGTTTATATGCATGTATATGCTACAAATCTCCAAGAAAGAGAAGCTAAAGGGCCAGAAGGAATATAGTGGGAATAAGAGACTTGGTGGAACAGGGAGAATCAGTAAGATATAGTTATAATTGGATATAAGATGTATAGCAGCCTTCCCCAACCTGGTGCCTTCCAGATTTGTCAGGCTACAACTCCCAGAACCCTCCAGCCAGCCACGGGGGAGCACAGAGTGTATTGAGGTGGTGTTACTCCATATGTCAAAGAGAGTGAAGGATCCAAGCCAGAAAATGTTAAAAAAATATATTCCACAATATCGCTATGGTTAGAAATACAGTGCCAAAAGCGTAATTTAGTAGTAGGGTCATACTATCACAGCTCTAGCCAAAACTCTGAAGAAGATCTTGAGATGGCGAAATATCTTGGGGTGGGGGTGGGGGGGCAGAACCAAAAGGCAACATGTCGTAATGATGGGTATCTTTAGCTACCCTTATATTGATTGGGAAAAAACACATTCAGGAGTGACTGTACCATATAACTAACTAAAGGAGTGATAACAGTGGACTTAAGTAGGAGTGGTGCCCTGGACTGAGCAAGAGACACAAACATTTCCAACCTCAAGCTGTGGCCAGAGGTAAAAAGTGAGATAGCCAAGTTTACAGATGATGTAATTATTCTGGATGGTGAAACCCCAAGCAGAGTGCACAAAGCTCTGAAAAGGGGCAACAAAATGGCAGACACAGTAGCGCTACTAGTCTAGGGTCTGGTGGAGAGTCCCCTAATAACCCCCTGACAGGAGGCAGCGGCTCCTCCTCCTGCCACTGTGATGTCAGAGGAAATGCTGTGGTGGTGGCAGCTCATCAAGTGAAGCAGCAGCTCCTATGGCATGCCATTTTTAATTACAGTGTTTTTATTTGCTAATTTTGAATAGCAGCTATCCGAATTTATCAGACACTGCCTTTGGGGCCTTCAGCTAATAAGGGTACAGAAACAGAGAGAAGGGCTCTCATTGGCTATTCCTCCACTCTGCAAAGGCAGTGTCTGGTTGATCCAGATCGCTGCTACTCAAAATGCGCAAATAAAGATACATTGACCAGCTGTCTGCACCACAGCACTTCCTATAGCAACACAGCAGCAGGAACTGCATAGATAAAAGAAAAAGAAAGGTAGTGTGGAGAGCGAGGAGCGCTGAGGGGGTGGCTGGTGGCACCTTCATAGATTTTCTGTGGCAAGAGAAAAGACGGAAGAATTAGGAAAACACAGGTATGTTACAAGTGGAAAACAATGTTGGACGCCCTGTGAAATTTCATGAATGTGGCAAGGTGATAGCACCATTTGGAAGCACCAAAGGAACATATTCCATCCCATTAGATTTTTTTTCTTTGAACAGCAAATGTGTGAAAAGAGTTCTATAACTTGAAAGCTGGACTAATTTGAAGGCTTTGGGGTCACTTATTAACAGAGAAGCTTACCCACCATATGAAGGACATTAAAGGTCATGCAAAATGTGGACATTTTTATGCAACATGGTACTTGGTTTTGTGATATGCTGATCATCCATCTCAGGCCCAAACCCCTCCAGATCATTATAAGATTTTGCTGACCTACTAAGAGAAAATAATTCTGCCTTTGAAAGTTTTGAAATTCCATACTCTGTGCATTCTAATTGAATTGGCTGTGTTTGATTGTTCTCTTTAATTTTTCACGGCCATGTTCATTACACCCCCAAAAATAAAATGAAATGTTTTTTTTAAAAAAAAAAAAATCTTGAAAGCTTGCAACAATTTTAAATAATTAGTATGTAAAATGAAATCTATCCTTTTTGCCTATTTTATGTATTTCAGTCCCAGAATGAAGATAAGTATATTCACAAATTGACTAAAATTTTGATTATTTGCTAGCCTTTTGTACTTGTTGGCCTCATTGGGGTGTTGCTGTGCTTGTTTAGTATCATCCCCAAAACCCTTTGGGATCCGTTACATTTTTTTTTGACAGGTGCTGAGTATAGCTAGAGTGACCAGATACAAAAGAGGGCAGAACTCCTGCAGCTTTAACTGTTGATTTCACCAGGTGCTGCATGCATACGAATGACACCTGCTAAAATTCCCTTTTCTAGACAATACAGGAACCCTGTCCTCCTTTCCATACGGCCACCCTAACAGAACATCACACCCCATCCCGTTTCACCCAACCCCTGATTGTTTGGTGGCTGGCTCACTTTTGTGCATCTCTCTCCCATTCTAAAAGGTTGAAAAGACTCTCCTAATATTCAGCTACCGTCAGTAAGATCTTTAAGCTAACATATGAAGGTATTTGGGGTATTGTGGCCCTGCCCCCTTTTGCTTGAGGCCCCACCCACCACTGGAAAGCAGCCGAGAGCTTCTCCAAAATGGAATTCAGACCTTTGATGGAAAGGATCTGCATCCCTGTCACCCATTGTCCTTTTTCTAGTTCTAGGAATATTTCATTTGCACTGTAAACCACCCTGCATAATTATGAAGGCCAGTATATAAATGTCTTAAACTAAATAAATAAATAAATAAGGTAACATAACATGTTTGGGTTTATAAGCAACCTGCACAAAGATCACCACAAAGTGCCATTTGGGTAGTAAAAATATAATTTTGGAAGTGGAGGTCAGTATTAATGGATGCTACAAGGTAGGTCTGCCGTCCCACTGATGACTACATTTCAGCAGTACTGTGACTTAGCAGGAGTGCTGCAAGTAGCTGAACACCCCACATTTTTTATTGCAAGCTTTCATAACACCAATGCGTCAAAGGAGGAGGTCATAATAATTGCTACAGGGAGGACTGATGTATTATGGGAAACCGAACTGTTAGTGCCACTGATGTGTCACACCAAACTGGGTCCAGTCAATGTATTTTTAAAAAAACGCTTAGCCGCAGGACCACCAGAAAGGTCTGTGCAAATTTTGAGAAGGGTGTACTTCAAGGAACAGATAATGCTACAGCAAATGGAGACTTCTCTGGTACAGTAAGGGCAGTTACTCAGGAAAGCTATGTTAGGGACCCAGTCCTCTGCACACTGAAGCCGGTGACAAAAACCTGGTGAGCTTAGTAGCGTAAGGCCTTAGCAGTGCCACTCCATGAAGAATTCTGACCTCGTTCACAGAGTAGGAGCCACGACATGCTTGAGCCCAGGAAAACAGCTCCAGTTCCGCAGGAAAAGCAGCTTTGCTTGAGGGCTAGTCTGGACAGGGCTCAGCAGCTCTCTTGAGACACAAAGCTGCCTTAGTTCCTTCTATGCTTTTCTTTGTACTGCAGGAGCCGTAGGATGCGTTCGTTTTTTGTTAGGTCCGAAGGCAGCTCGTTTTTCTGAAACAAGAAACAAGTCAGGGAGAGGATTTTCACCCCTTGGGCTGAATGCCTTTGAGTTCAAGAAACACCACCCAAAGGGCCTCCTGCATCCAATGGTGGGCTATGCGCATATTATTAAAACCTATCAATGCAGTATTACTGAGTCGTTCAACTGGGTTGTTTTTAATAAAGGCTATGTTTCAATGTAGGCTTGTGATAAGTGTTTGGAATAATAAAGCAACAGAAAAAGATGGAGGGTAAGATTTGCATGGATTTGGTAGGGGCCTATGCAAACTAACCTATGCAAACTAGTTTATGTTGTAGCTTATAAAGAAACAAATTGAAGGGTTAAAAGAGGGCCTTTGTTCTAGAGAAAGAGGGACAGCAGCCCAAAATACACCTGAATCCTTCTATAATGGGGTTGTTTCTGTGGCTACAGTCTTATGCACACTTACTTTGAAGAAAGACCCATTGAATTCATGGGACTTACTTCCAAGGAATATCGTTTAATGCCACTTTTTAACTGTATAATCTGCTCTGAAATTCACCAAACGGACGAGCAGGCGATAAAATAATTTTACTGCCAGAAACAAACGCATATCAGATTATGCTGCAGACCATTTAATTCATGATTATATCTGGTTTCACTCACATGACAAGTGGTGCTGCTGAAACTGGGGCAGTTCTCTTTCAAAAAGGGGCACACTGACACAATAATGATCTACAGCTGGGACATTTCGTATTTTCCAAAACAACTGATTCATTCAGCAGAAAAGGGAGAGCCGGTAGAGCTGTTTTGATGGATGAATGTACTCATCTCATTCAATGAGTGTATATGTGGGGAGAGGTGGGATTGTGCCCCTACAATGCTATTGGATCCACTGGCCACGTCCCTGGCAGCTGCACATTTAACTATAAAAAGGGGCCTACATGCATCAGAGAGCCCTATGCTTGTCACCTTTGGAGAAACTTTGCTTCTAGACACGATCCTGTTCCCCCCTCAATGAGTGAGGACATATGTCTGAACTGCCTTTCTGAGGGGGCTAAAGTAGAGAGTGGATAAGAAGATCCTGTTAACAGATGATTATTTATTTAATTTATATCCTGACTTTTTCCCTTTTGCAATGAACCCATAGGTTGTTGTTGGGTTGTGAACTGTGGGCTGTTTAAACCACAGGTTGCTGTTTCGGGCAAACCCAGAATCGTGGGTTGTTCATGGGTTCTTTCGCCAAGCTACATAGGCAGAAAAAGCAAGAGTAGTCAACACCCTCAGCCTCTTAACTTGCGAGTACTGCAATGCCGCAAAGGCAGTTTGGATACAGGGAGGGAGGGGGCAAAGGAGGAGGGAAACAAATAATCCAGGGACTGAGAAAACAAACCGTGGTTTGTTTTATCGTCTTCCAGACAAATGTGTTGATTTGCACTGAAATGAAATCTTTTATGTCACTGTTTTAGTTAATGGTATTTTATACTTGTATTGTTTTAGGATTGTATCTGTAAAGCACCTTGAGAGGATGTTTTGCCTTGAAAGGCAGTATAAAATATTGAAATAAGTCCTGTTTCTAAATTACTGTGCTTGTAGGAGTTCCAGTATATTTACGGATGCGTGTTTGAAACTTTATTTCTCATTAACAACTGAAAAAGGTCCACAAATATTTGTGCCATAATAAATGTGTCAATCTTTAAGGTGCTACAGGACTCCTTTTAGTGTTTGCAGCTACAGACTAACATGGCTACCCTTCTGAAAGTTTTACTGGTAGAAATAGTACTGGTGGTTATGGTTAATTCAAGCAGGGCTGGCGTTAAAGGTAGGCACAGTTGGGCACCTACCAAGGGCCCATGCCCCAGCAGGGGTGCACTGACATGAGCCCCCTGGAGTTGTCCCTCCTCTGCTTGTTCACTCTGACCCAGACAATAGTGGTGGTGAGAAGAAGGAGCAAGAGATGCCATTGCCTTCTTGCTCACTGTCTGTCTGTCAAGCAATAAAGTGGAAGCAGTAATGAAAAAGAGAGAAAGGAGCAATAGCAGCTGGTGACAATGGCAGTAGGAATGGCAGACTCACTGAGGGGAGGGCCCCTATTTAGGATGTTTTGGCCAAGGGCCTGCAAAACCCTGAATCGGGCACTGACCGGAAGGCATTATTTCCAAGAGTTCTGCTGCCCCCTAATGGAAATTTATGAGACATGGTGAATTTATTCTCTATATTTTGTTTCTAATATAGGGTTGCAAAATCCTTAAGATTTTACCACACATCAAATTATAAATGTTAAGCCAGCATTAGCATTACTAACAATTTGGAAGGGACAAAATGTAAATGTTAAGTCTAAAGAATTAATAGTATTCATGTTGATGGCTGCTCGAAGGGTAATTGCCAGAAATTGGAAAACTGAGAAATTGTTAACTTTAGAATTTTGGTATATGGAATTGTGGCTAATAGCTATGGCAGAAAAGTTGACACATCAACTCAAATTAGCTAAGAGTGAAGCTAAGACTCCTGATTTTTACCCTATGGGCTCATCTACACCAAGCAGGATATTCCACTATGATAATAGTATGAAAGTAGTATATAAAAGGCAGGAGCCACACTACTGCTTTATAGCGGTATTGAAGTACACTGACAACTGCTGGGGCCCATTGGCACATACTATATACCGCTTTCATGCCACTATATCCTGCTTGGTGTGGCTCCTGCCTTTTATATACCGCTTTCATAGTGGAATATACTGCTGGGTGTAGATGTGCCCTATATGGCACGATTTTATATTATTTACAAGTCAAGGGCGTTTGCAGCAGAACTTGTCACAGCCCTTTTTGAAACTATGGAAGAGAGACTAATTATAATGTGCAGCCATGAAAAATTACATAATCTCCAATTAATTAATGGATTCTACTACTAACTACACCTGTAAAGAAATGGATAAAATATGCTAAATACCTTCTGCCAGTATTCAACAAGGAAAATTCTTTGTTTGTATGTTTTTGTTTGTCTATGTATTTTGAAAATTAAAAAAATAAATCCTTAAGATTTTCTATACACAGTTCCATTCAGGGCCTGAACATTTCAGTGTACTGAAGACTTCCTAAGAGTTTTCAAAGGCTTGGCATGATTAAAACAAACGAACACTACCTTGTTCCTAAGGCATGGATCTGCTCCCGCTTCCAAGAGAAGTCCTACTGCTCTGGCACTGCCACCGAGAACTGCTGCATGGAGAGCTGATGTTCCATTCTAGGACATACGGAAAGGTATAAGTACACATCCGTATGCAGCATATGACGAGAAAGAGAGAGAACCACCTCAGAACTTTATCAGCAATGCAGAAAGGGTTCAAGAGGAGAAGGGAAAGCAATGTTTTTCATAGGTTTCCAAAAGGGGGACAGGTACAAGAAACCTTTAACCTCTTAATTTGGGCAGCAAGGTGATTCTACCATATATGAAGGCTCAGGACTACTGCATAAAGGCTTTAAGCCCTAGAATATAAATATCTAAGTAGCTTAGGACTTTTGAGTGAAATTGAACAATTTTCTGTGGCTGCCCCACAGAAATTAGTATGAGCATCTACAGCAGGGATAGGCAACTCATAGCCCTCCAGATGTTTTGGCCTACAACTCTCATCAGCTCTAGCCAGCATAGCCAATAGTGAGGGGTGGGGCAGATGTAGGCCAAAACATCTGGAGGGCCACAAATTCGCCATCCCTTTTCTAAAGATCTAAGGCTGCAATCCTATACATATTTACCTGAGAGTAAGTACCATTAGAGCATCCCAAAAATGTTCTCAATACTTGCCTTCAATAAGCCAAGTGCAGGGGAGAATTTAAGTAATTCCTCTATAACTTCACTATATCCTTTGTTTGCAGCTTTAAGTAAAGCAGTTGTGCCATCCTTCAACAGAAAGAGAGAAACAGAAAATGAGTTGGATATCTTCTTTTTACATATGCCCTTCTCTGGAATTCATACAGGAAGGTTTCATCCATTCATAGTTAGTTCCTGCTGAAAGCTGGTTTAGATGTTATTTTCCACACATGTAGGACATGAGACTCCTTATGGTATATAATAAGATAGTCATGCTGGTCCATGGGACGGGGGAGGATTGAAAATCCATAGTTAGGCAATATCTGCATTAGGAACAACCAAAATTTCACAAGAGTGTGAAAGCTTTCGATTTCTCCAGAATTCTTCATTAGCCTAGGTGACACAAAAAATACAATAGGGAAAGAAACAAAAGTAGTCACTGAGCTTCTTTAATAGAGTGTTTTATAGTATGCTTGTGACGGGCCACTCATGGATGTTCATGAGTCATTTTGACGATGATGTCAGCCTGCTCCATTTCCTGGTTTTAGCGATAAAAAATAAACCTCAGAAAACCTAACTCTTCTGAGATATATCAGTATTTGTTGGGATTTCTTGCCATGTGCAAAGTTGTGTTATAAAATGCCCATTAGAGGGTGCTGTTCCACTGGACTGCATTGAACTGTGCAAGCCATGTGGTCACTGCTCACTTCCTTGGGTAATTTCAGCTCCTTGCAAATGTCGAAGAGAAGCAGGAAGCAGAGCCAAGGTAAGGAAATGCGATTTCTCCCCATCTGAAAGAGCTCACTGATAGGTGGCGCAGGGATCTATCTCATCACTACATTAGCAAAGCTATAGATTAATTTTAGGTAGTGCATTAAAAAGATTAAAAAGCCAAATTGTGTAGTATTACCTACTGGTTGGAGGGATGACAGAGGTGATGGAGAATAAACCTTCTCCCCTGGTGAGGAAGGTGGGGTTGGTGGCATGCCCTTCCAAGTGACAGAGGCAGAAAAGGCTGCCTCCTGGGCGGTAGCACCTCTATTCACATTGCTTCCCCTCGTCTTGTCTCCTCTCTGTTCGCTCCCCTAACTTTACCTTCTCTGGCAGTGGATGTAGCTCACTTGCCTTGCCTCATCTTCTTTTCTTTCACCATGACGTAGGTGTTTGCTAGCAGCAGCAGCAGCAAAAAAAGTCAGTAGCTGGCAAGCATTGCTTCTGACGTCCACCATTTAAATTCTCTCACTCTGCCTTTGGGGGCCAATGGAGAAGGCTCTGGTGCATTGCTCCATTGAGGCCTCAGAGACATTGGGCTGGTTGGCACAACACAGCAGTTTATCGTGCTTTAATTAACCCACAATTAGCTCCACTCTGTGCAGGGTGCAAGCAGCTGTAATTGAGGATATTGGGAGTTGCAGCGTGTCATGCGAACCCAGCCACTGTAGGTTAATTGAGGGTTAAACAACCCACATTTAACCCAACTACTGACTGACTACTGCTACCCCACATGCAATTAACCCATAAGAACAAAAGAAGTGCCCTGATGCTGGATCAGACCAAGGGTCCATCTAGTCCAGCACTCTGTTCACACAGTGGACAACCAGCCAACGGCCAGGGATGAACAAACAGGACATGGAGCAACAGCACCCTCCCACCCATGTTCCCCAGCAACTGGTGCACACAGGCTTACTGCCTCAAATATTGGAGACAGCACACAACTATCAGGGGTAGTAGCCATCGATAGCCTTTGCCTCCAGGAATTTATCCAACCCCTTTTTAAAGCCATCCAAATTGGTGGCCATCACTACATCTTGTGGTAGTGAGTTCCATAATTTAACTATGTGCTGTGTGCAGAAGTACTTCCTTTTATTTGTTCTGGATCTCCCACCAATCAGATTCATGGGATGACCCCGGGTTCTAGTATTTTGAGAGAGGGAGAAAAATGTCTCCCTATCCACATTCTCCATACCATGCATAATTGATAACTCATGATAACCCACTGCGCAATGTGAACCAGGGGATTGTGAGAGAATTTATATGGCAAACAGCATTAACAACATTGGTAGCTACTGGCTTTTTTCTTTCTTTTTTTACTGCTGCTGCTGACACACATCTGCTTCATGGTAAGAAACATGAGACAGGATGGGCTGTGGGCCCTCCAAAGGGCTAGGCCATCAATAAATGTGCAATGATGCCAACTCCTGATACCAGGCCTGTTATGACCACACTTTTCTATTGTTCTGACAGCTGGTGATAATCACCAAACACAGATATTAAGAAGAGCTCAGTCTTCTGTTG
This sequence comes from Elgaria multicarinata webbii, assembly GCF_023053635.1. Lineage (NCBI taxonomy): Eukaryota > Metazoa > Chordata > Lepidosauria > Squamata > Anguidae > Elgaria > Elgaria multicarinata. The sequence goes on from NC_086177.1 coordinate 57,699,533, forward strand.
TTTGATTTTAGCTTGGAGTTTATAAAGGACTTGGCCATGAGAATTTGTAAAGTCCATTTTTGTCACCATTAACCTGCTAGAGCTTTCTAAGCTACATGGGACCACTTGCAGCCACCGTGCAGGCTGTTCAGTTTACATTTGCCACTTTTGCCACTAAGATGTTCTGTGGGAAAGGGACTGGCGTTTTCAGAGGATGCCACCTGCAGTTCTGCTTGCACACCATGGCACCAAACTGGAAGTAAAAGAAGCTGGACTCACCCAGATCCCCCTTACAATGAGAGATGCTTGAGAGATACACTACCTCATAGGTGTTGAACTTCTTGGGTGTTGAATTTCAGAGAAGCCCTTGAGGGCTGCATTCAAGGGGTGGGTGGGGCAAAAGGGGTGGGGCCAAAAAAACCAGCATGTTTGATCTTAAAACTCTTACTGCCAGGAGAGGCATTTCAATCTTTAAGAATGGGGAAAAATGGGGGAAAGCCAGGAAACCACCAAACGAACAGTGGCTGTGGAGAAGGGATTGGCCCAGAGAAAGGAGCATGACCATCAGGGGAACCCTGGAGGGCCAGATGGGGAACCCTGGAGGGCCAGATTTGGCCCACAAGCCTGAGGTTCTGCACCCCTGTGATATCCAGGTGGTCTTGCAGTGTAGACCACCAAAGTATGCCGAAGAGATGCAATAAACACATACCATATCATAGAACCTTGTTGACTCATTTTATTCCAGCACAAAGCACAGAAAGCTAATAGTAGTTACTCACGCTCCTAGCTGCATCTCGGTCTGCCCCTCGGAGCAGCATGACTCTCACTACCTCGCTGTGACCCATCTGGGAGGCTATCCACAAAGGAGCTGTCCCATCCTTGAAAGAAAGCAAAACAAAACAGGAGTGATCCATTTGATATAGGCAACACTAAACAGCTCTGGCAGCTCATGACAAGGCTCTGGCTGGAACTCAAGGACAAAATGAACTTGGATCTCTTTTGCCTAAGAAGGGACACAGTGTTCAGCTCAGTTGGGAATGAAAACTGAAGATATATATAATCAGCATGCCCTGTGGCAATATCAGTGTTTGCTTGACACAGATGAAATGCACAATGCATTAATAAAATGGAAACATTACTCTGCATGACAGTTAACATATTTTTCTTCTTTACTTCTTGAATTGAATCCAGATTTAGTCATACTTAGAGCAGATTACTAAAATAAATGGGCCTTAAGTTAGTCATGACTAAAGTAAGTCCCACTGATTTCAATGTGTCCAATGGACCTTAGGCTAGTGATAACTAACTTATGTCCCATTGATTTCAATGGGACTACTCTACTGGTGATTCCAGATGGAGGGCTCCTAGTGCTAAGCAGCAGCAGATATTACGCAGATATTCCTTAAAGGATTTTCTGCAGTAAGAAAAAAGATGGAAGAAGCGGTGGGAAAACACGGGAGGGCTAGAAGTGGAAGATGCTATTTTCTGGATCCGCCTGTAAAATTCTGTGAATGTGGCAGGGCAAAGGCTCTATAAAGGTCTCTTCTAGAAGCACACTAAATCTGACTGAGACTGGATCCAACCTCTTAATTTTTGCCAGTCGTACTGCAGACTTCCCCAACCTCGTGCCCTCCAGATGTTTTGAATATCAGCTCCCATCAGCCCCAGCCTGATGCTCAGGAATGCTGGGAGTTGGTAGTTCAAAACATCTGGCACCAGGTTGAGGACGGCTGTGTAGAAAGGCTTAAGAAGCAGAACTTAGTGGATCCCTATGCTGCTGAAATCTGAACGCTTCCTCATCCTGAGTAAGGTCTATTTAATCCATTATTAGGGCAGATTGGCAAAACTGCACATTGGGTGGCCAGAGATGTCAAAATAAACAGAAGAACATAAGTACCACACTCAATTAGACCGAGGATCCATCTAGTCCAGCACTCTGTTCACACAATGGCCAACCAGCTGTTGACCAAGGATCAACAAAGCAGGACATGGTGCAACAGCACCCTCCCATCCATGTTCCCCAGCAACTGGTGCAGCCAGGCTTACTACCTTGGATACTGGAGGTAGCACATAACCATCAAAGCTCATAGCCATTGATAGCCTTCTCCTCCAGGAATTTATCCAACCCCCTTTTATGTGAACTGTCCAGAGAGTTTCGGCTATGGGGCAGTATACAAATGCAAATAATAATAATAATAATAATAATAATAATAATGCCATCCAAATTGGTGGCCATCACATCCTATGGTAGTGAGTTCCATAATTTAACTATGCACTGTGTGAAGAAGTACTTCCTTTTATCTGTCCTGAATTTCCCATCAATCAGCTTCATGGGATGACCCAGGTTCTAGTATTTTGAGAGAGGGAGAAAAATGTCTTTTTATCCACATTCTCCATACCATGTACACCTCTATCATGTCTCTCCTTAACCTCCTTTTTTCCAAGCTAAACAATCCCAGCTGTTGTAACCTTCCCTCTTAGGGGAGATGCTCCATCCCTTAATAATTTTAGTTGCCCCTTTCTGCACTTTTTCCAGCTCTATAATATCTCTCTTTAGATGTGGTGACGAGAACTGCATATAATATTCTAAGTGTGGCCACACCATAGATTTGTATAAAGGCAGTATGATACTGGCAGTTTTATTCTCAATTCCTTTTCTTATAATGCCTAACATGCAGTTTGCCTTCTTTACAGCTGCCGCACACTGTGTGGACATTTTCATTGAGCTGTCCACCACAACACCAAGATCTCTTTCTTGTATGATCACCACCAGCTCAGATCATATCAGGTTATACTTGAAGTTGGGTTTTTTTGCCCCAACATGTATCCCCTTACACTTGCTTACATTGAACCACATCTGCCATTTGGATGCCCACTCTCCCAGCTTTGAGAGATCCCTTTGGAGCTCTTCACAATCCCTTTGCGTTTTAACAACCTTAAATAATTTGGTGTCATCAGCAAACTTGGACACTTCACTGCTGACTCCTAATTCCAGATTGTTTATGAACAAGTTTAAAAGAATTGGTCCAAATACCGATCCCTGAGGGACCCCACTATTTACTGACCTCCATTGGGAGAATTTACCATTTATTCCTACTCTTTGCTTTCTGTTCTTTAACCAGTTACTGATCTATAAGAGGACCTCTCCTCTTATTCCATGACTGCTAAGTTTGTTTAGGAGTCTTTGATGAGGGACTTTATCAAAAGCCTTTTGGAAGTCCAAGTAAACAATGCCACTGGATCGCTTCCTCATCTGGAGACCTCCCTGATTTTGTTTTCCATCTCAATGTCACCCTGAGCATTTTGGTGTGGGGGACAATAGCATGTTCCTTACACTAATTAGTTTTGGGGCCCTGTATTGTCACCCACAGCACGTCTGTGGAAGACTCTGCCCTGTTTAGGTGCTCTAGTCTACTTGACACAATAACCTCTTTGACATAGAGAGCAGCACCGCCCAGTACACCCTGCCCTGTCTTTCCTGTAAAGTTTGTATCCAGGGATGAGCATATCCCACTGGTTATCTCCATTCCACCAGGTTTCTGTAATGCCCTCTATATCCAGGTTCTTCCATTTTGGCTTGGAGGCTTTTAGCATTTGCATAGAAACACCTATACACGTTGTCCCTCCCCAGATGTCTCTGGCGTGTCCCTTTTCCACTTTAACCATAGTCTATAATCCATGGTTAATTGTAACAGGAAAGAAACTAGCCTCCACTTGGACTCATGGACTTCACTCTCTTCTCCTCCAATGTGGCCATCAAATTGGAAACATTTGCTTCTGTTTTTAGATTAAAACCACAGCTTGTTTTGTCATCCAAGCCCTAAACCATGGTTACTCTTAGCTATCCTTTTTTGAAAGCCATGGATTGAAGTTGCCTTGTTTTAAAAAACAATAGTTAAGAGTAACCATGGTTTAGGGCTTGGATGACATGAACAACTGGTTAATATCAAAATGGAAACAAACACTTCCAAAATCCCCCTTGTGGCATACTAGAGGGAAGGGGAGAAAGCATGCACATCCAAGGACTGGCTGGGTTCATTCCTGTAACAATGAACCATGGTTTATTGTGACATCCAAACACAGGCCGTATTCCTGGCTGGGGTGTGTATGTTAAAATATGTACAATGCAGTTCTGAGGGTGCTGAAGTGGAAGTACAGAACAGAGGGAGAGGAGCTTCTTAACTCTTTTCCCCATGCCAGTTTTTACTGAAAATTAAATCTCCCAAGTGGCTTTTTACTCCTGCCGGGGAATCAAAATGAATACTAAAAGTAGCTCCCATTATTTTTTTAAAAAAATAACAACAACACAAAAAAGCAAAAGGAAAATGGTTAAAGATTGGGGTTGAAAGACCAAGGGAAAGTGTGGGTATGAAGCCAAAGCTGTAAGTGAGCACAATTTGCAAGACTGCAACAAACTAGTTTACATTACACTCAAGTTAAAACAGGAGATTAGAGCTTCTCTACATTTAAAAAACAACAACACTGCCTTACCAGGGCTTTTTGCATCTGCTCTCTTTCTGGGATTATGATCGGCACCATCACATGGGCAGCCACATAGTTTGAAATCTCTGCATGCTCCATTTACTCCCATTCACTTTACTGAGACAGCACCATCTAGTGGTGTGATTATAGCACAATACTGAGTTTACACACTGGGAGATTGCGTGAGATATTACCACTTTTCCTCCTTTTTTAAAAAAAAACCCACGAATCTGCAAAGTTTACATCTTGCTCTGTTCTTGTGCCATATAATAACTAGTATTAATTTAACTGAAGTTGCATGGTTACAGGGTTACAAATTGGGTGGACAGTATCATTATATAATTTAGTCCCTAGGTGGCACTAGGCTTAGTTGTATCTGTGTGGAATCAGGAGTTTTGTATGTCTGTTCTGTTCTTGTCATAGAGAGACAATAAAGTTCTTGTCAAGTTTCCTGACTGGCATGTCCTCTAAGCCTTTCATGGAGGGACTGAGGGGCTGTTTATATGCGGGGAAAGCCCTGTGGTGGCTGTGGATCTGTGCTGCGTCAGTTAGATGACGCAGGCGCAGGTTCTCAGCCACTGTGGGGCTTCTCCACGATGCTGTGTTTTGAAAAAGTTGGGGATTTACTCTGACTTTTTCAAATGGAGAGACATCAACACAGGGCTTCCGCTGTTGGACATCGCTCCGGGGCCAATTTGGGGTCAACCCAGGGGTGGAACCTGGTAGAAGGCAACCAATGATTGGTCACCTTCCACCAGAAAGAGGGTGGGGGCAGCTCCAGGACCCAGATGGCTGCCCAGAAACCCCACATTCCATCCACAGTATCGGGATTACCCGATGCACCCCAGGAGAGGAAAAGCAGGGGTTGAAGAGAGTACCGGTGCCAACCAGGCACCATGAAGGCAGCTCCTGAGAGTCTAGTAAGTAAAATACTAATAATTTAGATAAGAATATACAAGTAATGATGCCAAATATCAGAGGAAGTTAAACTACATCTTTGGCAGTCTGCATAGAGTTCCCAAACATGATCACACAAAAGTTTTATCAAAGATTAACTTCTATATCAAAGTCACAACCATCATTGGAATGTAGTGAATACTGAGACACGGCTGGTTAATTTTAACATGTAATAGATAAAGGGAACAAAAAATTCTTGCAATATCCAAAAATCAAAACAAAAACCCACACACAGGGTGGTAAGCAAAATACGATCTACATCTTAACAATGTTGAACATTACCTGCCTTGGCTGGTTGACTTTTGCTCCTGAAGACAGTAATAACCGAATTAAATCCAGGAAACCTCCTTGAGCAGCCAGGAAAAGGGCAGTAGCTCCATCCTTAGTTATAAAAAATATATATATTTTAAAAAAATAGTTTTAAGCTAACAAAACTATTCTTAATAGGACAATTGAACCCTTCCTTTTCTCCATTAGCCCTGAAGCATAGCAAGAATGCTGCTTATAGAAACTTCTATTCCATAACCACCGATAAGCTCCTGCCACTTAATGCAGCTCTTTTTGCAGCATTGATAAAAGCAAAACGCACAGTTGCTCTTTAATTAGTCTGCTTCCAGCCTTTCCTGTAATCAATTTAAAGATTAAACTATAAATCTTGATGCTTTCTCAGTAAATCCTTCCAAAAAGTGTGTATTTGAAGTCTGCCTCCCGTGGAACTCTGCCAGTCAGAACCAGAAATCTTTTATGCACTCAGCTGAGCAAGATCATGCAAGAGAAGCTAATCAGGTTCTTGTTTTTAGGGTAACTTCCTTATATTTATTTGCTTTGAAATGCATTCAAAACATTTAATATTTATCAAGAACAGCTTGATTAAGCAAAGACCTGGATTTCTCATACTTTTCATTGGATTCTTTATTGAAGGTTTCAAAGGATTCCAATAGTTTTGGAGCAGCATTAGAGCACAAACCCAAAAAAACATGGTACATGTGCATAATTCTCCAACTGAAATCAAGAGGATTTAAATTTTTTGGCAGGATTGTGCCCAATTCATTTCATTCAACTAGGATGGGATTGTTTTGTTTTGAAAACATTGACAGCCGTGTGATATTTAATACTATTAGTCGATTAAAATAAAAAGAACAGTTGTTACTATGCCTTATAATTTATCGCTAACAGTTCACCCCCACGGACTGTCCAGCTGCCTGCTCACAAGAAGGGTTGCCATTTTTTCTTCTGGCAAGGTAGATTAGAACATCCTGTAGCAGAGGGCTCTGTGGAACCCGGATGTACTTATTTGCTAAGTAAACAGACAAACCTATAAAGTCTACTCAGAAATGAATCTTCCTGAGTTCAATAGGGTTACTTTTAGTTAAATGCATATAGGATTGCAGCCAAAGAGGTATTCTGTTGTTGTTTTAACTTGGAGAGTATTCAAAAATTTAACTCCCACATGCAATCTTAAGAGGTACACTCTAGAATGTTACCTCCTCATTCTGCACTACACGTGGAATTGCTCAGACTGTAAAGAGAAAGATGGCATCCTGGGTATCGTCAAATATTTTAAAGGCCATCACATAGATGATGGAGAAAAAATTGTCTTTTGTTGCTTCAGAGACTAGAACCCAAACAAATGGTTTCAAATTATAAGAAAGGGAATTTTCAACTAAACATTAGGAAGAATGTTCAGATCATATGCTCTGTTTGACAGTGGAACAGACAGGGCCAGCCCTACTGTTAGGCAGAGTGAGGCAACTGTCTTAGGTAGGAGATTTGGGGTGTCATGAAAGGGCAGCAAATGTTAAATCCATACTGCTTGTTATGGGGAGAGGTGCTTGGGTGGTTTTCTGCCTCCTGCGCCATAATTGGGTACTAATAGTTAGAATAACCATATGGAAAGGAGGATAAGGCTCCTGTATCTTTAACAGTTGTATTGAAAAGGGAATTTCAGCAGGTGTCATTTGTATGCATGTAGCATCTGGTGAAATTCCCTCTTCATCACAACAGTTAAAGCTGCAGGAGCCCTGCCCTCTTTTGTATCTGGTCACACTAGTACAGCTCCTGCAGCTTTAACTGTTGTGATGAAGAGGGAATATCACCAGGTGCTGCATGCATACAAATGACACCTGCTGAAATTCCCTTTTCAATACAAAGATACAGGAGCCCTGTCCAACTTTTCATATGGTCACCCTCTATTGTAGTAATAACTATGTAACTTGACTTGAGTGAGAGAGGGCAGGATTAGCTGCTTTTCCTCCTGAGGTAGAAAATTGTTTGCAGCTGACCCTGGGAACAGACTGCCTTAGAAGGATGGTGGACTCTTCAGCCGGGTTCAGGCAGCATGCTAATCAACGGGGTGGTGGTAGTGGTGATAATAGGAACAAAATGGAAAACAACCATTGATTAGCGTGTTGTCTGAACCCGGCCACTATCATTAGAGGTTTTTCTCCTGAGGCTGTTAAGATCCTTTCCAGCTGGAGGATTCTATGAAGTACCTTATGGTATTTTTCACGAACTTTCTCCCGGTATTTAAACTTGCATAGAAATCATTCAGTTTTCCCATTTTTGCTTTCTCATGAAGGGAAGAAGAAAAAAGAACCCTAGAAACCCGCCCTAAACTTTCCACCTTTCCAGGAAAAGGGAGTATCAGAACCACAAACGTCAAGAAAACTCACATAAAGCTGGTCTTGAACATTGGCCCCATGCTTCAGTAAAGTTTCCACCACTCTCATATGTCCATACTGACAGGCAGCTAACAGGGCAGTGCCTCCATCCTGGAAGGAAGCAGGGGGAAGCGTAAATAATCGGCACCAGTAAAAGGGGGGGGGGACACCAAACACTGCAGAGAACAGCAAGTGCGGAACATTTCTTTGCACTTAGCTCACAGTGAATGGAAACAAATTTCCCTATGTAGCCATCACCCCCTCCCAATACATATATCAACTCCTACTTACTTAAAATGCCAGACAGACATTGCAGAATCCCAAATCTCATTCAAGAATCAGAGCAGAGCTCTTTCTGTGTTCCTATCTTGACTATCTTGCTTGCAAACAGATCTGCCACTTGTAATTTCCAGCAATATTCCCCATACATGTATTTTTATACAGAGTTCTCTTTAAAGAGGGAGGCTCTTATTTCTCCCTCCCTCCCTCTAGCAGAAACTTGGATTTTTCAGCCTTGGGTGATGTCATTTAAGGCCAAATTAGATGTGACCCGGGCACATCTGTCTCTTTAAATAAAACCTGCAGTAGGTGTGTGTGTCAGGGGGTACAATTTAAACAGCAAAAGTGGTGTACAGGTAGAAGTAGATGAATGGTTCCTCCACTTGTGGCATTCCTTCCTGACACCTCCTACCTCTGGATTCAGTTTCTTTCTCAGCCAGGTATTGTAGCCTGGCTGAGGGAAAAGTGGCACTGAGAGACAGACTGCAAGAAGATAATCTGTGGGTAGTGGGAGGATTTGGCACCCCTCACCCACGTGCCCCCTTTGCTCTTAAATTGGGCTCCACTTTATGTGTGATTGGAGCTGACTTGCCTTTTAAAAGGTGAGGCTGCCACCGCTATGTCTATGTTCGTCCTCATTTTAAAAGATGCACATTGCAGAACATTTCAGCCCATAAACTATCACGGTTATCCCTGATTTCCAAAGTCCACCCAATTCAATACAACGGGTACCTAATTTCCATAGTTTCCCAAAATTGTTGATCTGGTGAGCTTACAGAGCAACTTTCCCCACTGTTTCCTCTTTGCTTTTTCAAACTTGTCAGCACAAGAAAAATGCCTACATATATATTTGCCCCTTAATTCATGCTACATGGAACATGCTGGGATACAAAAAATAGAACAGTGGGCTGGCCACTTTATTAAAGAATCTGCTTTTGAGCTGAATCATCCCGGCAGCAACTACTAAATCCTGTGGCAGTGAGTTCCATTTTTCTTTGCTTCAGTTCTGTTATTAGCCCATTTTATCAAGTGCTCCCTATTTATATTGTTGTGAAATATGGTGAGCAAATTTTCCATACTGAATTTTACAAACTGTTCAGGACTTAATTGATCTGCAACACAATCCTACATCCCCCACCCACCCACTTTCATGCTGGTAGGTTTCATATGTCTTTCCCCCCCATTTTTATCTGCATTAAAATTACCTGAATTGTGTCAGTTGTTGGGGGCACAAAAGGGGACCCTTGGGGCATAATGCCTTTCTAGAGTCTGTGGTCTGCTTCTAACATATTTTCCTAGATGTTACTTCTGAGTAGGGAGGTAATACTGAATAGGAAGGTAGTATTGTAGGAAATATGTGTGAGGATCATCTCCCTGCAATAATGTAGCTACCCAATTTTTGGTTGAGCAGCTCTGCATATATTTAATAATCAGAGGTAGGTAGAACCCGACAGTAACTAAATTCCTACACTGAGAGGAACACGTATTTCCCTGCTTATCCTAATATAACGTGTAAAGCCATGAGCAGGTCTTCATACAGAAGGCATTTCACACTGCTATATATATATTTCTGGTACTTTTTCTCATTATTTATGCTGGTGGTGGGGGCTCCTCATCTGTCATGTTAATTTTGGAACAAGGTTGACTACATCTGTAGGGCATTAGAAGCTGAGGCAGCATCACTGTTGCTGGCAAACACGTAGGAAATTCTGAGAAGTGAACCTAGTCCTAGCACAACAGCAAATCTGAACAGAGAGATTTGCATAATTACAGTGCAATTATCAAGAAATAACCATGCTGTGATGAAGCACATGAGGCCTTTTCATCTAGAATGCAAAGGCAGAAATTGCACCACCAATGGTGTACATCGCTAACGACTAAGTTTATGCCACAGCAATTAACTCTTCCAAGTCATCAAATGATGGTGGCTTTTGGTTACTGCAGAATGCCTTTTTTCCAACCCAACCTACAGTGTAATGTGCTATAAGCTCGAGCAGCAAAGTATTATTGAGTTCCCGTACATGCTAGTGTGCTGTCTCACTGACAGTAGCTGAGGGCACCTTTTCATATTACATTAACCACCAAAAAGCAAGACGTGTGGTTCTCACCCCTCTACCTTTTGAATTTCCAGGCAAACATATACAGGGGAAACCGATTTATCTCCTCTGTGCAGAGATGGTCCAATTCCCTGTTTCCATATTGTCCCTAAGAGGGGGTGGGGAAGCAGCAAGTCACTCATGTAGCCACCTTTTGGCTACTTTCTGTAAAATGCAAAGACACCCTAAGGTTTGTTGCGATAAAGCCAGAAAACATGAAATAGGGGATTAGTAGGGAAGGAACTACTGTGCACTCTTCCACAGAGTGAGGGTGGAGATGGAGGGGTCACCGCCCTTAATGAGGTGAGGGAAGAGTAGATTATAAACAACAGAGTAATGAAGGTTGGGTGGAAGAGAAAAGCAAGCTCCTTTGTTTCTGCTCTTCAAGACAGCCACTTTATTTTATTTGTTACTTCTTTTAAATATTTATCTGCTGACTTTCTGTCTGATATTAGACATCCAAGACAGTGGATACCTTTTTTAGACTGTACCATTTTCAATCTGTTTGTTGTGGCACTTTTTATATCTACTTAATTTTTTAAGGGTGCAGGCCTATGAAGTGGAGGCTGGTGGCTCCAATGACAGTAGGATGGTAAGTCCGCTCCGGGTTTCAGTCAGAATTCTAAAGAAGCTATCCAAGGTACCTGGATAGACTCGTTCTGACTGAAACCTGAAGTGGACTCATTACCACACAGACACTGGAGCCACCAGCCTTGACTGATCCTATTCATATTTAGACAGGAAAAAAGTCTGACAACTCCCAGCATTCCCCAGCTCAATCTGCTACTGATCAGTCTGTAGTCTCAACAGTTGTTTCCCATTCTGATCCTATTACCGCCCCCATTGATTAGCATGTTGTCCAAACTCAGCCGTTGTCTCAGTATAACTGTAGCAAACATTGACCTTCCTCACAAGGATTTTGTGAGAAAACACACAATAAAGATCACTTCTGCATTTGTGTAGTTCTGTACTTCCTTTCCTTTGTGTCAGTGAAAACTCTTAGTGAGGAAAAGTTTCAACAGGTAGCCCACAGAAAAATATGATGGCCCTGCAGATCCTGCCTACAATGAAGATGTCTCCCATTGAGAGCAAAGTGGGACAAGCATTTACTGCAGCCCCTGATTTTTTTTTAAAAAAAAGTATCTTTTTTTTTTTTTTTAAAGCATCTATAGAGCACCTAAAGGCTTGCAAAATTTAGCTTGGTGTGTGTTTTCATCCTGGGGTAAAATGATAAAAATCCAGGGCTACAGATTTGGCCTCAAGCAATTGTGCAATTGGCGTTTAATGCAGAAAAGAAAGGTTTAATTCCTTCACAATTCAGACCATGATCATCTGACAAGCGTAAAGCATATAAGTTATTTATCCTTATTCCAGCAGGTGTTTAGTAGCGAATCCCAGCACGTAAAACATGAACGAAAGACAATTTTTAAAAATCCAGCTTAGTCTCTGTAGCAGTGAATTCAGTACATTAAAAACCTTTCAGCTGAGCAGAGAGTCTTTTTAACCGTATTTTTGTATTTTAAAGCTTGTTTCTTGCTTTCACTCTAACAGGCAGCATTAAAAAGGACAGTCAAGCTGGTCAGCTTTGGCTAAGCCCTTTCAAAATGAAACAGTACAAACAAAAGGGAAATGGAATGGCACTTATACAATGAAAACTGAGCAATAAAAGCCAGGGCCGAATTAATGTCCTGCCAGAGAACTGCATGGCAAGAGGCAAAATTATTCCACGGGCCTCTTGCTTGCTCTCCATGCCAAGTCTCAGATCAGATGAAAACAGCAGCCCTTTCCTTCCTGCCTAAATTCACCATCATGTTAAAGCCAAACAAAATCTCTTACTTTGGTTTTAAACTCTGTGGAGGCTCCATACTCAAAGAGAAACTTCACAATATCATTATGGCCTTGTTGTGCAGCAAAGAACAGGGCAGTGGCACCAGACTGAAAATGAGAAACAGAAAGCCCATATATTACATTTGACAAATAGGAACATTTCACTTTTTTCTTTTTGAAATGTAGATTCTGTCCAAGTTATTAGGTGAACTTAAACTCACATCTCTAGCAGCAGGCACTTTTCAGTAAAGGCATTCTCACATGATTCTACTTTTGAAGATCTTAAAAGGTTCCTGTACCTTTAACAGTGAGTGACAGAACCAAATTTAACAGATGCCAGAAGGCATCCAGGTTTACTTCTCCTTTTCATCTAACACAGGTGTAGCTAAATGAGCAGGATAACAAATTGGATGATAGCCAATAATCTCCACTCAATCAAGTCAAGACAGAGGCACTGTTAGCAAGTGGTTTGTCTGCACAGTTGAGTGGTGCTCTGGAAAGGATTGCACTCCCCCAGGTACACAGCCTGGGGATGCTTCTGGATCCATCATTGTCACCTGAGAAACAGGTGGCCTAAGTGACTTGAAGCACCTTTTATAAGCTTAGGTTGATATACCAGCTGTGACACTATCTGGACAGATAGCCTGGTAAGTTATCCACACTCTGGAAACCTCCCGGCTGGACTGCTGTAGTGTGTTATGTATGGGGCTACCTTTGAAGATGTTTCAGAAACTTTAGTTAGTTCAAAATGGAGCTGCTATGTCTGCTAATCGGGATCAGTCAATATGATTATATGATGCCACTGCTTTGTCAGCTGTGCTGGCTTCCAGTCCATTTCCAAGCCCAATTAAAAGTGTTAGCCCCCATTGGGGGGCGTGTTTGTTAAAAAGAAAAAGAAAAAATAACCATTTTCCTTTTTTAACCCCCATCCTGTGAAGGTGGGAGTGGAATTTTGGGATGAAAGTTGGCGGGGGGAGGAGAAAGCTTAAATGCTCCTCCCTGAGTGCCATGGTCCTGATCCAAGTTGGGGCCACATGCGCTTACAATGAACTAAATAGGTCATCATACATAACTTTATGTATGATTTGAAGAAATTTAATTTGGTCCCAAGTGGCTAATTACCAAAGTGCACATGTAACCATACAGCAAGCCAATCATCTGCACGTTTGGCAGGACACATTCAAATATGTTTATAGAGATCTGTTGCTATGCCTTTCTAATGTTGCAGTTATGTTTTAAAACAGATTCTTAAGATAGCAGGCTGGTGGTCATATTAGCCTTATTTTTCTCAGGTCTCTTTATCAGATGCTTAAATACATGCAGATGAGTACATGGGAATTATTCACATACATTGGCCCAGTTCAGAAGACACTTTAAACCACGGTGGTTAAGCCAGAAAGCCATTCTGTGTTCAGAAGACACCTTAAACCATGGCTTTAACCATGGTGAATAAGGCTTTCTGGCTTAATCACCATGGTTAAAGCCATGGTTTAAGGTGTCTTCTGAATGTGGCCATAAAGTGCTTTGTTAGACAAACCCCCTTGGGGATCGTAGATAAGAAACAGACTTCCCTGAGCACTGTTCCCACTCCCAATCGCAGCTTGGAGATGACAAGGGGACTGTGGGAGTGGCAGCTTCACCTGCTCTGCATCTTCTCCCCAGCTGGAGAAAGAGTGCACAGGTGAAGCAGGTTCTCAGCAGCTGCATCAAGAAGTTCATCCTAACGTGGCTGCTGGGAACCAAAGGCTTTACCTGCCCTCTTCAGAAGGCACGGGGGTCGGGGCAGGGGAAGCCGGTCGCTGGCAACCAAATCAGGAGGAGGATCCTCCTGACACAGCAGCTGCTGGAGACCAAATGACATCAGAGTGTGTGACCCCACCCCTTGGCCACCAGGGGGCATGGCCACCCCCTGACACCATAACAGCTTGCCGAGGGTTGAGTGGGAGGATCATCTTCCCTCCCCACCGGATGATGGTTGCCCACACTTGCTGTCATCCCTTTGCAGAAAGCACTTTAAAAGGCTTTTATGAAAAAGGATGATTAAAAGAGACGGATTAGAAAACCACAATCATGAGAGAATATTTATTGCCAACCAAATGAGAGTAAGTCTGAATATGACTACACTGGCTGCAGTTTCATGGCAAGTGGCCTCTCCTGATTGTACAGAAGCTGATTGGCCCTAAAGCCATACATTAATATCCTGGTTGCAAGCACCCAAGGAAATTCAGAAACTCAGAGCTACTCTATGTGAGTGATTTATTGCATGCTCATGCTTGGCCACTCATAGAAGTTTGCAGGTCCTTTAGATGACAGCATCAACCTCCAGGAAGTCTCTCGTGCTTTCCCCCCTTATCACCCTTTAAAAACACACATAGATAATCAGCTATTTTAAAAAGAGCATGAAATCGGCACCATGTAAAGTTGGTGTTGCAGTATAATTCTGCCACTAAATGGTGCTGTTTTCATTAAAGAGAATGGCACAAGCAGAGAGAGGAAGTATTCAGTTCAAACTATGTGGCCGCCCATGTAATTGAGCCGATCATAATCCCAGAAGGAAAGTGGAAGCAGAAAGCCCTTGTCAGGCAGTGGGATTTTTTTTTTAAATGTAGAAAACTCTCAGTGCCACCATTCTGATGCGTTACTGTGACACACTAGTAAGACTACGATGCTCTCAGGGACCTTTGTCAGATACTGTCTGTTTTTGTTTGTATTCTATGCTTTTTATGGTTTTAAATTTTGTATGTTTCTTTTAAGTGTTCACTGTTTTTAACTTTTGTAAACCGCCCAGAGAGCTTCAGCTATGGGGCGGTATATAAATGTAATAAATAATAACAACCACCACCAGAACCCAAACTTGCCAGCCCCTTATGCAGTAATTGGAGCTAGTGTGGTATAGATGTTAGAGCAGCCTTTCTCAACCTGGGGTGCTCCAGATGTGTTGGACTGCATCTCCCAGAATGCCCCAGCCAGCAGAGCTGGCTGGGGCATTCTGGGAATTGTAGTCCAACACATCTGGAGCGCCCCAGGTTGAGAAAGGCTATGTTAGAGGGTTCAACTGGGACTCGGGAGATCCAGGTTCTAGCCCTACTCAGCCATGGAGCTCACTGAGTGACTTTAGGCTACTTACTGACAGTCAGCTTAACTTACCTCACAGGATTGTTGTGAGGATGAAATGGAGAGGAGAATCACGTACAGCCCTTTAGGCTCTTTAGAGGAAAGGCACAATATAAAAGTCATAAATATATAATTCCCTCCCAAGGGAGGCAAGGTTCACTCCATATATGCTGTCCTTCTGCCAGCAAGCAAAAACTGCTGTATTCAAGAAGGCCTTTGGTCTTTAAATGGGCCTGTTAGTTCGGACACTGTTTATATTCTGTAATTATCATGCCTTTATTGCATTTTAATGTGCATCATTATTTCAATCTATTATAAGTCGTTTTTGTAAGATGTATGGAGTGGCATTTTTTGGTAGAAATGCAGGGTATAAATTAAATAAATGGTATTTAATGGTGCCCCTCTATTGGGCTTCCAACAGCAGAATAGGGAGGGAGGTGATCTCCCCCCACCTTTGCAGCCTCCCACACCAACTCCCATGCTATTCTGAAGAGTCTCTCAGTGCTTCAGAGCAGGTGGGAATCAGCAGAAATCATTTCTCTTTCCATTACATTGACAGAACCCTCCACTGGATCAAAGAGCCTCCTGCCAGTGGAGGGACACCACTGGATACAACCCATCATCCCACAGCCCAACCGGGGCTTTCT
This sequence comes from Elgaria multicarinata webbii, assembly GCF_023053635.1. Taxonomy (NCBI): domain Eukaryota; kingdom Metazoa; phylum Chordata; class Lepidosauria; order Squamata; family Anguidae; genus Elgaria; species Elgaria multicarinata. The sequence continues at coordinate 57,715,574 of NC_086177.1, forward strand.
GCTTCCACTTCCTTTCTGGGATTACAATCGGCTACAAACATCCTTAACATATATCTACAAAGTTCCCACAGTACAATTGTAGGTCTTGAAGAATGGACCTGTATTTTAGACACTCCTTATTTAATTACTCTTCGGTAATCCCTCTTTAAATGAAGAATTTTATTGTACCTCTCTCTGGAGATTAATATCGGCTCCTTGCAGCACCAATTCTCGCACACATTCTTTGTGGCCATAGAACGACGCAACCATAAGGGCTGTTGAACCAAGCTGGGTATAAACAAAGAAATACAAGTCAGTATCTTAAACAGATAAAAACAAGCCATGCTCACCTGAATCTCCTATATAATTTCTCTGCACCCTGCAGGCTTGATAGAGATGGTCATACCTTTGAATATGTGCAGAATGCATTGCCAAATGTTCCTACACATCTAGCGACAGAGGACATGGCTTTGGTACAGGAATGAATCCCAGCATCCCCCTTCATAAAAATTAAAGTTAGGTGTAACAAATATATGAAGTGGGGTCTTATCTATGAACATTCCTTACCACACTTTCTGGCTGTACAGACACTCAGCAAACGTAAGGACCTCAGTGATTTCTGATTATCATTTCCCACTAAGAAAACCATCCATCAATCATTGCTTGATTAATTATTTTGGCTTACAGACCATAATACACAAATATATAAAATAAAAATATATACAAGTACAGCACATTAATTTGGTATTATATCAATTATAACTAGAAAGGATATTATCCAATTAAAACTACCATCTAAGAATTATAAAGAAGTGATTGTATGCTAATAAAATTCATGATCAAAAATTTTTCTATATTCACCTTACTGCGTTCTATAGCAATATATTTAACAAATGGTAAAAAGTTTAGCCAGTGTAAAAAGATGACAAACACTGTGCAATGTCCCTTATTTGTTGTCTCTGTTGACTAGATACTCCTCCAGGTTTGCGCACTTCCCCTTTTGTCTTCTGCATCTGATCTCTGAAGTGCTTCCCCAGCAGCTTCAGCATTTGTCTCCAAGGCAATTGCAGCCATGGAGCCCAGTTCCAAATCTCTTTCTCAGGGCCTCAAATCTATTCTACAGAGCCCCAAATGTCCATTGATGTCAATGAGAAGGTCCACGGGGAAATTCAGCCACGCTGGCTTCTTATTACCTGCGAACCTTGCCTTTGACTGCAGAGATCTTATTTCCTCCAAGGAACCAAAGGCAGCGTAGATAATCCTCCTCCTCTTCTCCATTTTATCCTCACAACAACAATCCTGTGAGGTAGGTTGGGCTGAGAGTCTGTGAGTGGCCCAAAGTCACCCAGTAGGTTTTCATGGCCAAGTGGGGACAAGAACCCGGGTCTCCAGACTCCCAGTCCAATACTCTAGTCATTACACCACACTGGCTTGTGGGAGGGAGTCCATTCTGGCCTCATGCCTGTATACAATACTTTGGACAATATATCTGAGTTTATGACCAGGGCCTCTATAATTAAAACTATTATTTTACATTGCCTAAGGCTCCTATCATATATGAAGGTGTGAATTAACCACTTAGAGATGTTTTTTAGATAGAGTAAGCAGGAAATAAATTGATTACATAAACAAACAAGCCTTCCTCTTCACTAATTTACAGTACAATGCCATATATCTCTACTCAGAAGTAAGTCTCATTACATTCAATAGGGCTTACTTCCAGGTAAGTGAGAACAAGATAGTAGCCTCAATTGCAGGAGATTAACAATAAAGACCTTTTAAAGAGCTCAAACCAACAGTTTATTTAGGGCTGGCCACATTCTTATTTACTTCTATTGATATCAGTAAAAGCATCTTTAATAACTAATGTGATGGATGCAATTTACTTACATATAGACCAAGGCTGGGGAAACCTTCCAGGTTACCAAACACAGACAGGGACAGAGCTGTTCCTCTTTTTCTATCTTTTTTCTCCGCAGCTTCCTCCTTCCCCACTTAGGGCTCATCTACACCAACCAGGATATTCCATTATGAAAGTGGTATGAAAGTGGTACATAAAAGGCAGGAGCCACACTACTGCTTTATCGTGGTATGTAGTGCACTGACAACTGTTGGGGCCCATTGACACTTACCATATGCTGCTTTCATAGTATTATATCCTGCTTGGTGTAGATGAGCTCACAGTTTTTTTAAGAGGCTCCCATTGGCACCAATGGAAGCTTTTTAATCGGGGAGGTTACAGCACACAGGGATCAGAGTGTGAACTGCAAATCTCAAATCACCCTTCATGCAGCAATTTGGTTTAAAAAAACGAAACTCCATTGGCACCAATGGAAATAACTAGTCCTTCACTTCCCAGCAGTGATCCCTCCTCCCAAATGCTCCCCCACCCCGCCCCATAGCAATCAGGCTTTAAAAAAGTTTTCACTGACACCAATGGAAGCCGTTTTGAAAGCCTAATTGCTGCAGGGGGCAGGTAGAAGGTAAGCTGTGGGATAGGCAGAGAAGCTCTGTGGGCCACATCCGGCTCACAGGCCAAAGGATTTCCATCCCTGGTATAGATGCTTCCAATTTTTATGTGCATTTATTGCGCATATTTATCCAGACTTCCTTGGCACTAGCTGTATTCTTAGAACAGTATGGCCCTGTTCAGAAGACACCTTAAACCATGGCTGTAACCATGGTGGTTAAGCCAGAAAGCCAGGCCGTGTTCAGAAGACACCTTAAACTAGGGGTTTAACCACAGTGAATAAAGCCATGGTTTAAGGTGTCTTCTGAATGGGGCCTATGTAGATTTCCATCAGAAGATCTCTTATAGATAAGCCTCATCTCCCCACTTGCAAATCTGGGAAAACTGAATGACACAGGGTAGAGTCAGAGATAGAAGCCAGGTGTCATTTACTTAATGCAGCCTTCCCCAACCTGATGACTTCCCAATGTGTTGGACTACAACTTTCATCATCCCTGGCCAGCAAGGACATTTGTCTTCCCCTTCCACAATCAACTATGGAAACAGATGCAAATCTAATGTTCTTGCCATGCATAAAAAAAGGGGTTCCTTACACTGTCTTTGCAGTCTACGTCGACACGCCCACTATTCAACAAGAGCTGAAGGAGCGCCAAGTTTCCCTTCCTTGCAGCCCAGAATGCAGCATTTGCAAGCGGTGTCTCCTTCTGTGAACAAAAACAAAACACAACAAAAAGCACTCAGATCTGTTTCAGATTATTATGTACAAACATCTGGGTGTCTGTGAAACTTTGCTGACACAAAACTTTTTTTATGACAGCAGTCTTTTGCTTTTAATAGCTTCTTTTAGCAGTACAGGTTTCTTGTTTTTGTTTTTTTAAAAGTGGAACAGAAATGTAGCTGTTCCCCAAAGGAAAATTAGCTCCACCCACACCCACCCCACTTGATGTTACAGCATATTACTCTAGCTATAGCGCATTGGGCTGAATTAATGCAAGTACAATGCCAACAGAAAATTGCAGATGATTTTATTCTCTAGAAAGACCGTAAACTAGGGATGAGGAATTTGTGGTCCTCCAGATATTGTTGGGTTGCAAGCCCCATCATCCCTCACCATTGGCTATGCTGGTTTGGACTAATGAGAGTTTCACTCTAACAAGGTCTGGAAAGCCACAATTTTCCCAACCTGGCCATAAACCCAGGCAACCTGTGAGGTGCCTTTTTGGCCCTTGCTCCCACAGAAGTTAATTAATGCATCAGAATTAGGATTTGATGGAAGCCCCATGCTAGAAGAATGCAAGATATATGACTATACCAATGGAATGGCTAAAATGGGGGATAGTCGTGGGCAAGATGGGGCAACACAGCAGAAGACCACAGTTACATCAGAAGTGGGCAGAAGGTGGATCTCCAGATGCTTTGGACATCAATTCCCAGAAGCCCATGCTAACATGGACAATGGTCAGGAATGGGAGTTGAAGTCCAAAATATCTAGAAATCTACCTATATGCCTCCAGACCACAGCCACATCTCTGTTGGCCCAACCTTACACCCTGGTGCAAATAATTCCTTTCCACTGACTTTAATGGGAGGGGAAGAAATATTTAAGAAGCTGCCCTGTATCAAAAACTGCCCTGCCCACATCTCTCTATGTAGGATTTATATACTAGTAGTGGTTTTCTATGAATGGCTATTAAGCTACACCTTATCCTGAGTTCCCACAGAAGCTAGCCTAGGAGTGTGTGTACTTTCTACAATGAAAATATTCTGAGAGATCATTCTGGGAATTCACATGTACATCTATTGCCATGATATGAAAGATTAAGTTCTTTATTATGCTGCTTAAACATTATCTTATGGTGAAATTGCTTTGATTTATTACAACGATATGAAAACTGTGACATCTATTGATCTGAGTATCAAAATGTTTCAGGCTATACTCAATGACACTGCAAAAAAAGAAAGGAGACTGAGGTCCTGTTTAGTCACTGCATTTTCCTTTACAAATGATAAATATTCATCAAAACATGACCGGCCACAGAACCACGGAGAGATGAAATGGGGCTGCAATATCCATTATCTCCAACCAGCATGACCAACAGCCATCTTGGCCATGCCAGTTGGGGAAGGCTGACTGAAGAACTAGGGAGTTTCTATTGTTTTTTTCATATGCAAATGTATGCAGATTCAACTGATTGATTAATCAACTGAAAGTCATACCTTTAGTCAACGTAAGTTTCCTCTAATTGGTGATAGCTCTACAGAAGGCATAAGGAAAGGGCAGAAGAGCATAACAGACCCTTTACAGGGGGCAATACAGAGTTCTTGTTACTCATTTCCTGAGCACAGTCCAACTAACTCATTCCTGGGAAACAGTATTTCCCCTGAATTCAAAAAAATGCTATGTCACTACTAAGATCATGATAGCATTTCCCTCCCCAGCTCTATTGTGCACTACATTAAGCAAAAAAATAACATGTCCAGGTGAAAAATTTCCCCCTTCCTCACCAATCAAAGCAATTCCCCAGCAGCAGGGTTGCCTCCCCAGCTTCCATTACAAGCTGGGGATTGGGCTAGTACTACTTGAGTACTCTCTTTTCAGTATGTGTGTCTGGGGGTGTCTGCACGGTGCCAGGTTGGTGCTGTGTCCGTTGAAAACCCCACATTTTCCCTCCCCCGGGTGGTGCCAAGTAATCCTAACACTGAGGAGGGAGCGTGGGGTTTCTGAGTGGCCATCAGGGGACCAGAGACACCTCCACCCACTTCCTCATGGAAGGTGACCAATCACAGGTTGCTTTCCTCCAGGCACCCCTTAGACACACCTCCCCTGTGATTGCGGAGCAAGGCTTTAGGACTATCTTGACACTGACTTGCACATCCTCGCCTCACTCTAGAGAAAAAAGTTGGTGTAAGTCTCTGACTTTTTTTCTCCACAGCTTCAGCAGAAAGCCCTGGGGTAGATGTGCGATTGCAGCTGCGTTGTATAATCGATGCCGCACCACCATGGGGCTTTCCCTGCATTTATACAGTGTAGAATGTGTGTGTGCATGTGTCTCTGCCTGTCCTGTCACCACCCACCATCAATCTCAACCACATATGCAGCCTTCAAAGGAGTCCCTGGCCACTAACATGGCCTTCAACCCATCCCCACCTAAAATGTTCCCTACACCTTTCTTAAATGGACCTAACCTTAGTCATCCTGCATTGATCATCTCAATCCCATCTACCACCCCCTGTAATCAGCCACTGTCACATTATCAAGATTTCCTGAACGTTATTAAAAGGGCCTGAAAGTTATTGTTCTTGAAATGCAGGCATCTGATGAAGTGGACAGTGTACACAAATGCATATGCCAAAATAAATTTGTTGCTTTTGCTACAGGATTGGATTTTTTTGGATGGGAGACTATTAGAGATTGATGGTATGTTTAGAATCTGTTTATTTACAAAAACGCAAGCAGAATATATTTGAACCAAGCAGAGTAACAAAGGCAGGGAACACAACTGCAAATCTTGAATCAGATTCCAATTTTTTTTATTTATTTATTGCATTTTTATACTGTCCAATAGCCAAAGCTCTAGATAGACTGCACTCCAAAGTGCTTCACCTTCACCTAACTCACAGCTCATGCTCTCTCGCTCTCTCCTTGACTGTCTCTGATCTGGTTCACAGTCATGACAGCCCATCAAGGGTTAATTAACCCTCAAGGAGCTGTGGCGCATCTCAGATGCTATTATGAATATGCAAATCTCAACTGGAGGTTGTCATGGGTTATCATGTCATCTGAACCCGGCTGGCATAACTCACGTTCTTGCATAACCCATAGTACATAGGACTGGTTCACAATTTATCATGGATTATTTAACTCATGACGAACTGCATAGCCCACAGGTATCACTTTGCATATCCAACTCCCACTCGGCAGTTGTCGTATCATGTGAACCCGGTGAGCATGAGTTATGTGAGGGTTAAACAAACCTCACATAACCCACGGTCTATTCTAGGGTTATGCAAAGATTGTTTAACCCTTGCTTTACCCACAGTTGCCAGGTTCACATGACACATGGCTGCAGCCTCACCATAGGTTAAATAATCCACAGTGGGCTATTGCATCATGTGAACCAGCCCTCTGTGTGTTTAAATTTGAAACTGCAGCTGCTTCTAGCTGTCTTCTCATCCCTCACTGAAACTCTGATGGGTATCATACTATCAAAACAGGAGACAGAAACTATGCCATTAAGGTCCATTAAAGCTCTTCATCACCCATCAATTTTGTCTAGGGAGATTCATGTTAATCAAGTCAACCAAACTCATTAAAATACACAATCATAAAAATGGAGGGAGGAAAAAGCTCTGCAATAAAACGAAGGCTGAATAAAAACCCAGATATTAATAAAAGCAGTGAACTGGAAAGTATCAGTTTAACAGCAAGTTACATTTCCTTGTGACTGTTTCTCAGATTGTCTCTAGTTTACTAATGCGTCACAATCCTGCTTTCTCTTTTATTTACTTAAGCTATTGATTCATTCAGACATAAAGAGATACTTTCTTCAATTCTTGTTATAGGCAAGGCCTAGTCAGTACTCAGAAGAAAGCCCCATTGAGTTCAATGAGCCTTACTGTCAAGTAAATGTATACAGGATTGTAGCCTTAATTTATTACCCTCTTCACAGTATGAGAACTCAACACAATGTGTGTCTATGTTTGCATCTGTGGGTATGTGTATTTGAATCAGGAACACATTTATAAAAGTGAAAGTAAAACTGGTAAAGTTTAGTATTTTAGAGTCATTGTATTATCCTCATTTTTAAGTGATTGTATTTTCACTATTCCTCCACTAGAAGGATTTTTAAAATTACAAGTGGTCACAAATTACATGTTCAAATTTTATGATAAGCAAATACCAGAAGACCAAAGTGATTCCAGCCTATGTAATTTACTGCAAACTTCTTTTTCACTATAATTATCTCATCATTGCTTAAATCCTAATACTCATTTGTCTCCGCAAACCTAAACTGCAACTGCTTTCCCTCCATTTGGAAGAATAGTTACTTTTGTTTCTGAAAATGAAAACCAAAACTAGGATGGAAAACATCAGCAGGAATTGGTGGTAGAGACTGTGTAAATCCAAAAAACGGGGACAAAGAATGGATAAGTCAGTTAAATAAAGGTGCAGTCCTATGCCTGTTTAGATAGAAAAAAAAGTCCTACAACTCTCAGCAGCAGTGCTGGGAGTTGTAGGACTTTTTCTGTCTAATCATGCAAATTGCATTCTACATATCAATAATTATTGTCTGGAAAGAGACTTCAGGAACATGAAGCTTTTGAAAACAAATCCAAACACAATGAAATGTGCATAATATAGCTTATCATTACAGAGAGGCCAGAGATCAGGGCCAGAGCACCTGCTTTCCATACAGAAGGTCCCAGGTTAAATCCCCAGTATCTCCCTCTTACAAAGATCAAATAATAGATGATGCAAAAAAATTCCTGTCTGAGACCTTGGAGGGCCACCACCATGGCGATGGTCAAATACAACTGCCATCCCTGGTCAGATTGACTGGGAATCATGGGAGTTGTAGTCCACATCTGGAGGACGCCAGGGTGGAGAAGGCTGGAGTAGATAATATTGGGCTAAATTAACCATTCACTCAGTTCAGTAGGGGATTCAGCCAATTCCACTTATACACTTAAAGAATCACACTATATAGCCTTGCTCCCGATGAAGGGCCCTTACATGGTTATAGATCAGCCTTCCCCAACCTGGTGCCTTCTAGATGTTTTGGACTACAGTCCCCATCAGCCCCAGCCAGCACCTGTAGAACTTCTCCAAGTGGACACTGCACAGAAGAGGGCAGGGTGGGCTCTGCAGGACCACCCCCTCAAACATTCTTTCAATATGTGAAAGATTTGTGTGAACCCCCCTGAACATATGACGTCAGCTTCATATGTTCATATGCAGCAAAAGAAAAGGCAAATCATAAAGGCATTAGATTGAAAAGGGGCCTTTCTGGTTGTGACACCTCAATTATGGAATGCTCCCAGAGCAAGATCAACCTGAGTGTCATCACACAGGAGGAAATCGTGTTTGCTTACCATCACTTCTCTGCCCGCATGTTTGTCTGTCATTACATTACTTCCTCTTTTAAAAGAGGAAGTAAACAACTTGCATGTGTGGCCCATTCAGTGGCCCGTTTTGATCCCACTGCTTCTCCAGCACACAGCAGGAGATAGCGGCAACTTCCATCTTTAAAAATAAGTTGAACTTACTGGAGTGTGTGTGTTTTTTGTCACGCGAAGGCTAGAAGGGGTGGGTGGGAGGCGTGCAAGAGGCAGACAACGTTGTGAGAGGGACATGAGTGCTCAGTAATGAGCTTGGAATAAAACGTGGGTCTGATGGAGCTCCCTGACTCCCCCTGCTTCAGCATTGTGGAGAGAGGCATAAACTTAACTCATCTCAGCAGCTGTGCGGCTGTACATAAACTGCTTTAGAGTGCAATTCTATGCATTTTTAGACAGAACAAAAGTTCTACAACTCTCAGCATTCCTCAGTGTGGCTAGCTGGGGGACGCTGGGATTTGTGGGCCTTTTTCTCACTAAACATGTATAGGATTGCACCCTTAGTCTGTTGGTCCCTATTGTGATTGTTACATTGACCTACCATATTATTTTTAAGGTCTGCCTTATTTTTGCTGTAAACCACTTTGGGGGTTCTTGGATTACCTCTGAAACAACAACAACAACAGGATTTAGCACGAACTGTTTCCCCTTTTCAGCTTCCTCAAAAACACAACATTTTTAAAAGGTTATGGCTGCACTGTGCAGAAAAGACCCCCTTCATCCAACGCCACGTGCGGTAGCAACAGAAAACAGTGTGTTTTTGCGCATGAACAGAGAGCGCTTCCCCCTTAACAACTTAACATAACCTCCCATCTCTGGGATGACCGGTTGAAGAGCCTGTAGGGTGGAAGACACGGGTTTTTCTTGGCACGGCTTCTTTGAAAAAAATAAAACCGGGCAACACCACCAACACAGCCCGCAGCCCGGCCTGAAGTAAAACCTGGAAATGAATGGCTCGCCCCAAGCTCACGTGGTTCATCTTTCCACACTTCTTCCCTTCCTCCAGCCTCCCCGGCGCTTCCGAGCGCCGTTTAGTAATAAGCCCATCATGTGCTCCCCCCACCCGCGCCGCCGCCCGCTCTCTTCTTTTCCTTCCTTGTAGCAACCGGCTACCCTGGAGGCGAGAAAAACGTGGCGCTTGCTTGTCACGCAAGACCCGGAGCGGCTGAGCCGGGCCTGCGACGGCAGCGTCCCATTGCAGGAGGTCAACCGCCGCAAGACGACTAGGCAGAAGAGCCCGTCGCCGCGCAGCAAGCAGCCAGGCCCAAAGAAGAAGCCGCTTACCTTGAAAGACATCTTGAGACCATCGCCAGAGCCGCTCATGCCTGCAGCAACCAACAGAGCCGCATTGCTTCCCCGGCGGCGGTGACAGCGCGTCTTCCCGGGCCTTGTCGACCGGCGGCGGCGACCATAGGCTCGCCTTGCAGAGCAGCGTCTGGCTGCAGGAAGCAGCAGCAGCAGCAGCAGCAGCGCGCCCGAGCCGGCGTCTGAGGCACAGCAGCGGCGGCAGTCGCGTGTCTGTCTGTCTGTCTGCCAGCCCGCCAGTCGCGCGGGCCCTGCTTGCTCTTCTCCCGCGGCTGCACGCTTCGCTCCCTCACCATCCTTGCGACGCCCTCGGAGGATTCCCTCGCCAGGTTAGCGGTCGTTACGCTGCAAGCAAGCAGCAGCTGCTGATCTAGCGACTCTCTGCGGAATTGATCTAGCAAAGGGCGTGGAGAGGCGCACGCCGTGCTCGCCTCTATGGCACGTTGGAGCCGCTGCCCAGTGATGCTGTTCGCCTCACTGAACTACCGAGCTCAGTCTTTTTCCCATTGTTGCGCGTTAATCACTGACTACATTACAAGGAAGACAAAAATGGCAGGGAGCCCAGCTGACCCTTGGGGGTGGGTGGGTGCGCAAATGGAAATGCTTTTATTTTATTGGTTTTAAAACACGTGTAGCCCGCCTTTTTCTTCTGGATGCTCAAGGAGGCTAACAACAAAAAACATTTCCAGAGGAAACCCGTGCTAGTCAATTGCAGCAAAAACAGCCAAGAGGCTTATGCCACCTTACAGATGAAGGATGCAATCCTATGCATGTTTAGACAGGAAAAAAAATCCTACAACTCCCAGCATGTCCCAGCCAGCCATGCTGCGAGTTGCAGACCTTTTTCTGTATAAACATGCATAGGATTGCACCCTTCATCTGTAAGGTGCCATAAGCCCCTTGATTTCACCTTAACACATTTATTCTGTCATAAACTCTCATGGACTATAGTCTTCTTCATCAGATGCATGAAGTGTGATGGATAGTATCAGGGTTTTTTACACAGTACATGTGGTAGTGGAGAAGAATTGCAAACAGTGAGGTTAGAACATGAAATGCTCCTTAAAAGAGTTTGCATCTGATGAAGTGGACTACAGTCCATGAACGTTTATGACAGAATAAATGTGTTAGTCTGTAAAGTCCCAACATATACTGTTGTAACAAAAATCATAAATTTAACAAATAACACATTGTTATAACTTAAAACAAAAAAACCCCACGAAAGCAGCAGAAGAGGTGTCCCAGGGCTGCGGCCTTCTCTGTGGAGGTGTCCCATTTATTGAACACGTAATGTTTAGACAGCAAGTTAAGAGCCCAATCCTATAGATGTCTACTCAAAGGCAAGTCTCATTGAGTTTAATGGGTTCCTGGGGAATAACTGTTGAGAAAAGAGCAGCTGCTCTTCCCACCGGCTTCACATGGCATGTGGCGTTCCAAGGAGCTGGCCAGCACTGGAAGGAGTAGCCACTGCTCCCAGCACTGGCTGAATCCCATTCTCTATGCTGAGAGAAGCATAGAACTCTGAGCCTCTCTCAGCATGGAGAAAGGCAAAATGGGAGGGAGCAGGGTGATGATGTCAGTGGGTGTCACTATACTCACCGAGGCCAGCATCAAGGGCAGGCATAGTTTAGCACCTGCCAAGCGCCCACACCTCAGAAGGGTCCCGCTGATAAAAAGCCTCCTGGACTTGCTTCTCCTCTTTCCCATTGCCACCTGTTTGTTCACCTGGCTCTTGTTTTTGCCCAGACAAAGGTGGTGGTGCAAAGGAGGAGCAGTAGATGGCACTGCCTCCATGCTCACTGGCTCTTTGCCTGTCAGCCATGCAAGTGGTAACTATGATGAGAGTGGATGAGAAGCTGGTGATTATGGTGGCGAAAAGGTAGGCTTGCTGAGGATTGGGGCCATTGAGGATGTCTCACCCAAGGGCCTTCAAAAATCCAAAGCAGGCACTGCTACCCACTGCCACCATCTGGTCTATGGAGGATTTGGTGGAAGGGATTGGTGGGAGATTCAGGACAAAAAAAAAAGCCAGTACTTCTTCACACAGTGCATAGTTAAATTAGCTGCTTGAGTTTACCTGGCTCATGGCATTGCACAATGAGCCTTCAGAGCTAGAATCCTCGAACAACAACAGCTCTGTGCTGGAGACAGGCTCATTCCATAGTCATTCCTGACTTGGGTCCCCTTCCCTTGACCCTTCAACTGGTTCCCTGAACCTCAGGGAGTTACCACTGCTATCAAATTCCTAGGACTGAACCTCTTGACTCCTCAGGAGCATTCTCCACCTAAGCCCTGAGGAGCATTCCCCACTTAAGTCATCACCCCTCCAAACCAAACCCCTTCCCCTAGAACAGCCTTCCCATACCTAGTAACTTCCAGATGTTTCAGCTTCCAACATTCCTGACCATTCGCCATGGTGGTTAGGGCTGATGGGAATTGAAATCCAAAACAGCTGGAGGAGACCAGGTTTGGGAAGGCTTCCCTAGGAGAAGATTGCAGGAAAAGGCACTGGCTCTTTAAAGTGGCCAGATGCATTATTCAGTGGGTAGAGCTTCCAGATAGAGTCTCTTGGCCGCAATATAAAAGCCTGGCAGTTGCTCCACACCAGCACTGAGATAACTTGTCTGCCTACCTTAGCTGTAGAATGAAATAGCACTTTCAGTCCTGTCCAAGGTCCTGACTGTGGCCTTGCTTCTGGATGGCTTCAACTTACCACGCTGTCTCCTGCCATTTTGCTTGGGTGGTTTCCTCTCCTTGGTGACAGAATAATGTCTGTTTTGGGTCTCTGGTCCAATTCATATTGTATCCTTGATATCCAGCCATTACATGCTTAGAACACTCACAGGAATAGAAACTGGGTCATTGCGGCTCAGGATAATAGCTGAGGCAGAGGCCCACACAGTGGTTTTAGTTCACTATTGGTTTCTTATTTCTGTTTTGGAAACAAGACAGTATGTCTTGACTAGGAAGGCAACATTGAGCCCTTACAGTACAGAACAGAGTTCTGATTTTTCAGGAGCTAAGATAAAACCTAAGTACAGCTCAGGTGTCTAGTAAGCCACAGAATGGCAGGTCCAAAAACAGGCCAGCAAAACACATACCACCATTTTCTTGTTGCTAGGCAACTTTTGGGGAGACACTTCAAGAACCGTTTCTTTTGCCATAATTTGTGTGATCACTAACTTGGTTTTCTGGGCAGTTCTGATGACAGGCAGCTGAATGAAATTATTGTGGTGGGTAAAACACTCATATGTTTTGTCCTCCAGTCAGTAGTGGCACCACTGTGTACATTGTTCAGAAACAATTTCGCCCTCAAAACATAAACCTTCAACAAACTCCATGTTCTCTTTGTATTACTGACAGTACAATCCTATACAGGTTTACTCAGAAGTGTGCCCCATTGAGTGCATTCTCTGTTCCATTCTCCTCATATATGGAACTCGTATAGTTACACTAAGTTTAAAAATACTTTTTTCCTCCCCTCCCAGCTTAGGAATTTTTTCCCTCCTTTATGATTTTCTTTACAACTTTAGTACATTGTGTTCAATTTTATGATTTCATGCTTTCTTTTGCCAGCTATTTGGACTCCTCCTCTCTTCTCTTTACTCTTTTGTGTATTGTATGACTCATTCTGAAGTTAACTGTTTACCTGTCCTCAATTGACTCAATAAGCACAGTTGAATTAATTTCCCCTCTCTTTGCTTGGGATGTCTTGACATTACTGTTCATGCACATTTACATTACATGGGAGTTTAATTTATGTGGATTACATTTTGCTATTAAGATAAACATTAAAATGTTTCACCTAGAAAACTAGATGTTCTAGATTACTAATGGGCAGTATGTTGAAATAAAAATGTGTATGCCAGTAAAATCTATTTTCGGTACATTATCTGTATGTGTTTTGGGTGTGGAGATGGCCATTTGTTTGCTCATGGCATGAGTACAGGAACAGTATGTGTAATCTTATTGGAAAATGTGTAGTGTCATAACTTAGATTGTAGTATCTTAAATCAGCATTTACTGATTCTGCTTTTCACATGTCATTATGCCCGACATGAACCTACCCATACACTGCGCTCAAAATCTAAGGTCCTCCTCCAAGTGCCTACTCTGAGGGAAGCTCGGAGGATGGCAACAAGGGAGAGGGTGTTTTTGGTGATCCCCGCCCCCCCCCCCCGACTGTGGAATGATCTCCCTGATGGGGTTCGCCTGGCACCAACACTGTTATCTTTCAGGCACCAGGTCAAGACTTCTCTTCTCCCAGGCATTTAACAGCATTTAACAACGCTACATTTATTTTCTAACGGACCCTAGAACTGCTGTTTTTTAAATGGATACTGTTGTTTTTATACTGTTGTTTTTATGTTTCTGATGGGTTTTAAATTTTGTATACTTTTTAATGTTTACTGTTTTTAACTTGTGTGAACCGCCCAGAGAGCGTCGGCTGTGGGGCAGTATATAAATGTAATAAATAAATAAATAAAATTATAACGTATGGATATTGTGCAAATATTCTAATACCCAAAGATGAACTGAACCATTTTAAGGCTGCAATCCTGTGGACACTTATTGAGGAGCAATTCTCATCGAACAGAGTGGATGTACAGTGGCCTTGCACAGTGCATGCATGGGATTGCATTCTGGTATGCTGTAGGGCAATACCTAAGATAAGCATATTCTGGCCCGTTGAATTCAATAGGAGTAAAAGTAACTGAATGCCAGATTATGACATTGTGCCTAACTTCAATTTTACAGACAAATTGCATTGTGCCTAACTTCAACTTTACAGACAAATTACCTGTACAGATTTCAGAGAGATGGGGCATTGCAGTCTTCCCCGAACCCTAAAACAAAAAGAAAAAAATTATAAATATCTAAGAAAATAAAATAAACAAACTCTTCTATAGCCATTATGGTAGCCACTATAACATGTTTTTGTTTTCAATTTTGGGAGATGCAGTTCAGAGGAAGTTGTTTTAGAAAGAAGGTACAAAACTTATTCACCTATAGTTTTGATACAGAATTCCTTATTTCTGGTCAGAGGAATGTCTCTGGATTTAAATTTTTCATAATTAACAGAAGCAATAAGTAGTATTAAGTATCAGATGGGTTCGAGAAACTACAGACAAAATTGATTTGTAGACATTGAGCAATACCCAGTTGGGAAGTCCCACCCCACCAAGCCCTGATCCACAAGTGGACCCTGCTGCTTACACAACACAATATTGTGCTTCTAGGAGGAAATCCCCAAAACAAGCTTGTTTCTGGAATGGAGGAGGTTGCCAGGGCTAGGTGTGTGTGTTGGGGGGGGGGGGTTGGCTTTGTGCTGTAGGCCCCAAATGGATATTGCCCATTAAGAACATAATTTCTTCCTCTTTAGTTAGGAAGGTTTTATTTTATTCTAGCTCCTTCCTATCTCTCCTCTCTCATCTCACACTATTGCCCCGCTCGTGCTCTTCGCTCCTCTGATGCCATATTTCTCGCCTGCCCAAGGGCCTCTACTTCCCTTGCTCGGCTTCGTCCATTTTCTTCTGCTGCCCCTTACGCCTGGAATGCTCTTCCAGAACATTTGAGAACTACAAGTTCAATCGCAGCTTTTAAAGCTCAACTAAAAACTTTTCTTTTTTCTAAAGCTTTTAAAACTTGATGTTGTGCGAACTTTATACTGTTAGTTTTACCCTACCCTGTGCCTGCTTACCCTACCCTGTGCCTGTTTGCATTCTCTTCCCCTCCTTATTGTTTTACTATGATTTTATCAGATTGTAAGCCTATGCAGCAGAGTCTTGCTATTTACTGTTTTACTCTGTACAGCACCATGTACATTGATGGTGCTATATAAATAATAATAATAATAATAATAATAATAATAATAATAATAATAATAATATTTACAAACATTTGTACTCTGCGTCAACAGTAATTACTTAGCCTGAAACTGTTCATTTGAAACAACACCTGCAAACAAAATATATGTGCTTGCTTTGGTACAGAGGCGGGCAACCCATGGTCCATGGACCACAAGCATTATTTCATGTGCCCCCTGGTATCTCCTATACTTTCCTGTATCAGTTGCTGCCACATGGAAAGTCAGAACGGTAGGCAGACAGGCAGATACACATGAGCTTGGAGGCCAAATCATGGACTGGTGATTAGAATGGCATCACTTTCTTCAAAAATGCACTCTAGTTGCTGTGGATGTGTGTGTAGTGTGAGAAAGAGATGGTGTAAGAGTGTTCGTGAGGTGACTTTTGCCACACCCATTTGCAAGGTCTGGCCCCTCCCACTGCCAGAATCCGGGCCCTGAGAGATCACCTCTAAGGGAACGTGGCCCTCAATAGAAAAAAAGTTTCCCACTCCACCTTTAGAGGAAGATTTTATGTTCACATTTAGATTCTTTAGAAAATATATTTACATTTACATTACAGCTAGAATGTAGATTTATATTCATGTTTGCTGCTTGATTAACTATGTTAGACACCTACGAATTCATGTATTACATTGCTATTAATGTCAATGCAGTAACCAGACTGTTTCCAGACAGGTGGCTCCTAGGACTCTTTGTCTCTCCCCCCCCCCCCCGCCCCATTAAACTCTGTGAATGAGAAGAGCAACTTCACAATAAAAGCCTCATTGGAAGCATTCCCAGTCTAAAGAATGGTTGTGCAAGAAGCGAATGATTGTGCAAGAAGCCTTCTATAAGAACCCTCCAACCTTACCTGGGCACCATCATAAGACTCAGCCACTAACACATACCATTTTTTTTATGAAGGTGTGTTCCCATGACCTGTTAAAACTGAGGGTATTTGGACATTCTAGATCAGGATGGACAACTTGTGACCCTCCGATTACAACTCCCAGGTGGGAGCTGTACAACTCGCTGGTGGGAGCTGTAGGCCAAAACATCTGGAGGGCTACAAGTTACCCATGCCTGTTCTAGATCCTAGGGCTATCTATGAAATTCCAGATACTTCAAGCTGCTATTCTGAATGCAATGGCCAAAGTGCACTAATCAACACTTTTCCTGACCTAAATGTCAAAGAGAAGGAACATTGGCATCAGTATATTAAAAACAGGATGTGAAGTACAAAGGATTCAACATCAGTTTTCCCCCAACTATTCATTTCACAAGATAGAAGCTGACAATACTGCATCAGTAGCACTTGGAACAAGTGAAATGTAGTTGCTGTACCTGAGTTTTTAAGGTTCCCTTCTTATCTGCCAATACTTTTTTGCATTAATCTTCTAATATAGATTTGGCTAAACGGATAGCATGTGTTAGTGGCTCATTCCTCTTCTTACTGCACTTGGGGTCCTTTGGCATCAATTCTGGGGAAGGTAGCTTCAGCCCTGTGTAGGGTTTTAGAGGTATCTTGAATTATGCCTTTGTGGAATGACAAGTGTTTTTTTTTCTTATTTATGTTTGTATAACACTGGACTGGGTAAAACTCCAATAAGACAAGAGAAACAAGAAGCAAGTGTAATTTGCTTAGAGAACCTTGATCTTACCAAGTAAGAAAAACCAAAATACCTAAAATGGTTCCTTACCACAAGCACACAAATGGTTCCTTTGTCTCATATGGCTTAAGTGTTTTCCTGGAACAGGTTAGTATGTACATCTCTCCAATGTGTCTTAGATTAGAAACAAACTCTTCAAGCTTAGCCAGACAATCAGCCGAAAGCTTGTCCTTACCGCATTGCAGCTTTTGCAAAATACTCCTGCCAGTCTTGCTTTAGAGTCAAAAATGTGACATCCAGTCCCCATCGCAAGTGCCAAGATGGATAACATAGGGTGACCATATGGAAAGGAGGACAGGGCTCCTGTATCTTTAACAGTTATACAGAAAAGGGAATTTCAGCAAGTGTCATTTGTATATAGGGAGAACCTGGTGAAATTCCCTCTTCATCACAACAGTTAAAGCTGCAGGAGCCCTGCCCTCTTTTGTATCTGGTCACATTAGTATAGCATGCCACACTAGTATAGCATGCCACATTTCTGACCTCAAGGTAAAGGGGATAGACTTACCTGAGGGATGGGTGACTGCTAATGTCTCTTAGTATCTAGACCCTATTATATGTGTTTTCCCCCAAATGATGAGGATGTTGTCACTAGAAACCCAGTCAAATGCAAGAGAAGCAACTTCCTGTCTGCCTATGAAATAAAGAAATTTTCATAAAAATGTTAAATTTTTGCTGTGTGAAAAACTCCCAATGTCCTAGTTTCACTCTGAGAGCTAATTTGCACATCCCTCTGCCAATTTTCAGCTCTTCCCTCTCCCCACATCTAAATTCAAGCAACCAGCCATTTTGCATACCACTGCAAATCTTCCACACATGGATAGATATTATTTCACACTAGTCTGGTTCAAGCGGGGTTGAAGGGACAAGAGGCAATTACCCTGGGGCTCACATATGAAGGAGGGGCTCACAACGGAGGGCATCACATCTATATTGGCACTGCTGTATTGTTGCCAGCTCTTTCAGAATCTCATTAACTTGAGCTCTATAAACTTAATAGAAAAAATCACAAAACAAACTCTACTGGTGGCCGTGTTCTTTTGTCATGACAGAACAAGCAAGATGGTTGCAGACACAGGCAGTGCTAATAGCAGCAACCCAGCCCGACCATAGTCAAACGTAGCCTGGGTTTGCATGATCACTGCAGCCCATTGTGGCTTATTTAAACCATGGTGAGTTGTGGCCCATCCAGATGGCCATTTTGAATATTCAGTCCCAAAGTGGAGGGTTGACAGGGTTTGTTGTGTCATTCGAACCTGGGTGGCAGGGGTTGTTTGAGGGTTAAATAAGTCTTAAATAATCCTACAACAGCCTACAGATTATTTGAGAATTTTTCCTCAAACAACCCCTGCCTCCCAGCTTCAGATGACACAACCTGTGGCCAGGGCCTGAATATGCATAGTAGCAGCCTCAGGCACCATGGCTTGTTGTGGCTTAAATATGCCACAGGGGCCTGTGGTGATTTTGCAAACCACTATGGGGTCCTCAACACTTCTACAGGCACCAGTGTGTTCACAGAGACCTATCAGAATGCCTTCCATTTCAGGGGCCTCAAATGAACATTCAGCCCTGGGTCTCTAAAAAGGCCCTGAAGAGAGGGGCTCAGGGGTCAAAGTGACTGACTACTGGTAATGTTCATGTCAATGGGTCCTGTTTCATCCACACATATATCCATTAGTTTAGAACCACAGAACCTGTGGGAGTCTCTCCCACTGAATTTTCATTATTTCATTCCTGCAGCATAATCCTAAAGCTGCCGTGACAATTTCTCAACTTAAAGAATTGAGTAGAACTGGTGCAACTTTCCTGATTTATCTTGTGACCAGATTTAAATTGGGGTGGCCATATGTCCAACTTTGGAGAGGCCAGTCCTCTACTTGAAGGCATCTGAGCTGTCCAGTCCAAGTCTGGTAAAGATAAAGAAACATAAGAAAGGAGATGAAGGCCTTTGATGTTGCCCATCAAGAGTTAGCACCTAGACACAGCAGGCTGAGCAGGCACATAGCTCACCTTAGACCATGACATATCTTGTATTTTTATTTAAAATATAATAATTATATCCTTTTTCCTTCCTTTTTTTATAAAGTGCAAGTGTCCACCCCAGTAGGGTTTGAAGCAAATCTCACTAGTATGCATTCCATGCTGCTGCTTTTGAGTAATTAGAGATGGGATCTGCATGCCCGTTAGTCAGAGTCATCAAAATCTTCCAAAGTTGTTGGCAGTAAGTTCTAAGGTAATACTACCACTTATGCTTTCACCTTGACAAAGTGCTGAACTAGCCTCTGGCAGCCTACATGTGGAGGAAATGTCTCTGTTTACGGTTGCTGAAAGGTGAATTTGACACTCTGCAGAAAAAGTTTAGTGTAACATGTAGTTCAACATTTCTCTAGAAGAAAATACATTTTTGAGTCAACATTTTCATTCCTGAAAAAATAGAACACAGTTAGCTGTCACATATAAATGCATAGCCAAATCCAGTAATCTCTTCCCCCACCAATCCCTTACACCAGGAAAAGCCATTTCAGGAAGAAGGAATCAGGAGTAGAGAGTGGAGAAAGGGTTAAGCATTCCTCCTCCCTACTGCTTCTCCACTCCAAATTACACTCTCCCCAAATGGCTTTTCATAACAAGCATAAAAGGGTCATTGGGATGTGATTATATGTGGCTGTGTATAATGTGTAGTTAAGCTCTTATCAAGATAAAACAGTGGGCCTATTCAGACAACATGCTAAGCCATGGTTAGGTCGCTAACCCTTTTGCAGCAAATGGTTAAACCCTGCTGCTTAACCAAAAGACTTAACTAGCCTGGTTTAAGGTTTCTTCTGAAGAGGCCTACTGGGTAGTCTGCAACACTGAGACCCACCTGAAGGTTGGCTGAGAGACCCATTGGTGGGTCCTCCTGCCCCATGGTTTGAGAAACACTGTCCTAGGCAATGAGGGTGAAAACACCCAAATAGGGACAGGGTAGAACTAAGCAATAAGCATATAGGGGTCATGCAGGACTCTGGCATTGGCACTTGTAGGAATTTTATTTGGCAAAAGGATACATACATAACTAGGAACAGAGAACAGAGAACAGAAATAAATGGTCAGTTTGCACAGCAGAAGGGGAGGTAAGAAACAGGGTACCAGCACTGCTGCTTTTTAACGTGTTCAGCAGTTAACTGGAGTTAGGGATGAGCAGTGAAGTGGCCAAGTTTGCAAATAACATCAAATTATCCAGAGTGGTAAAAACAAAAAGGGAATACAAAGAGCTCCAAAAGGATCTTTCCAAGCTCGGTACATATGCATTAAAATGGCAAATGCAGTTTAGTGGAGCAAAATATCCTAACTTCACATATACATTGATAGGGTCTGAGCTGGCAGTGATTGGGAAAGCATCAACCCAGTGTGCTAGAGCTGTGAAAAGTGCAAATTCCAGTTAGGGATCATTGGGAAAGAAGTAAAAAACAAACACTTGCCAATATGGTAATAACTTTACACAAATCTATAGTTTGACCACTTTTGGAATACTATGCATAGATTATTTATTTTATTTATTTATTCAGAATATGTAACACTCCCCATTCTGAATTTCGGAGCAGTGGACAAAATAAAATAGAATAAAAACACAATAAAAGTACATTTTTAAAAGAAACAAAGTGCAAAACAAACCACGGCTGGTCATTAAGGGACGGCTTCCTGGAATGACGTTTTTAGGAGGCATCAGAAGGAATACAAAGTTTGTGCCTAGCTGACCTCTAGAGGCAGGGAATTCCATAGGAGGGGGCCCACCGCACTGAAGGGTCTTCCCCTTATAGGCCCCTTCCAACTCTACTATTCTATGATTCTATGGAAACACCAGGAGCATGCCCTTGGATGACCTCAGTGACCAGGCAGGTTGATAGGGGAGAAGGCACTTTCTCAGGTGTTCTGGTTCCAAGTTCTTTTGGGCTTTGTACACTAGCACAAGAACCTTAAACCTGGCCCAGTAGCAAATAGGCAGCCAGTGCAGTTCCTTCAGCAGAATAGTTACATGCTGGAAAATGGCCAAGCTGCAGCATTCTGCACTAGCTCCAGCTTCTGGAGCAGCTTTAAGGGCAGCCCCACATACAGCACATTGCAGTAATCCAATCTTGAGGTTACTAATGTTTGTATTACCATGGCCAAGTTGTCCCTTTCCAGGAAAGGCCATAACTGGCGAACCAGGTGAAGCTGGTAAAAGGCACTCTGAGCCATGGTGGCCACTTGAGCCTCCAGCAACAGAGATGGAGGCTCAGAGTATCCCCAAACTACAAACCTGATCTTTCAGAGGGAGTGCAACCCCATCCAGAACAGACAATGAGCCTACCTCCCGGACTCGGAACCACTCACCCACAGGGCTTCTGTCTTGCCAGGATTCAGTTTCAGTTTATTGGCCCTCATCCAGCCCATTACTGAGTCTAGGCACGGGTCCAGGATCTGCACAGCCTCACCTGATTTAGTTGTCACAGGGAGACAGAGCTGCGTGTCATTAGCATATTGATGGCATTTAGCTCTGAATCTCCTAATGACCATTCCCAGCACTGGGGACAAGGTGGTACCATATGGCACCCCATAGCTCAATTGCCAAGGGGTCGAGGAATGGTCACCCAATGCTGCTCTCTGAAAGCAACCCCATAGGTAGGACTGGAACCACTTTGGCACAGTGACTCCAATGTCCATCCCATGGAGTCGATCCAGGAGGATACCATGGTCAATGGTATCCAAAGCCTATTTATTTATTTATTTATTTATTGCATTTCTATACTGCCCCAAAGCCAAAGCTTTCTGGGCGCCTATAAGAGATGAAGAAGAATTAACAGGGTTGCATTCCCCTGTCCCTCTCTCGATAAAGGTCATCCATCAGGGTGACCAAGTCTGATTCAGTCCCGTAACCAGATTGAAACCCAGACTGGAATGGGTCTAGATAATCAGTACCCTCCCAGAGTGCCTGCAGTTGCTCCGCCACAACCTTCTCAAGTACCTTCCCTAAAAAGGGGGTGTTTGCAACTGGGTGGTAATTATCTAGTACCATTGGGTCCAGGGAGAGCTTCTTCAGGACTGGTCGCACTACTGCCTCCTTAAGGACAGCAGGGAACACCCCTTCTCAAAGGGATGCATTTATCACCCCCTGGACCCACTTAGTCAACCCCCCTCGGCTCACTTTTATAAGCCAGGAGGGACAGGGATCTAGAGGGCAAGTGGTTGGTCACATTGTTGCAAGCACCTTGTTCACATCATCTGGCAGCAATAACTGGAACTGACCGCACAAAATTGGGCATCAGACACCTCAACTGGATCTACACTAACAACAGTGTCAAGCTCGCTGCAGAGACAAGCAGTTTTGTCCTCAAAGTGCGATGCAAAAAGATCACAGCAGGTCTTCAACTGGGGAAGGTGTTAGCAGGGAGAGGTGGAAGGGAGAAGCACCACTAAAGCTGAGCGAGGAAGAAGAGGCTCGGCTCTGGTGCTGGTGTCAATTGTAAAACTGGCTTTAATATAGTTTTTTTTAAAAAAAGAAGTTTTTCTTGACAATATATAAAAGATGCGCTCGATGTTTAATTTACATATAAAAATGTACCTTAAATTCTACAACATGGCATATATCAAACGACATGGACAAACCCTAAGAATATGGAACATCTTGAAAACATTTCTATTGTCTTTTACCACAACCATTCTAACTCTAGTTTTTATAACGTAGTTTTTACCTGAATTATTCTCACATCAATACACACATATCTTCAAGCCACACATTTACTTTTTAAGCGAAAGAACTCTATATGAAGTCACATTTACAATCCAGTCCACTCAAGACCAAATAATCTGATCCCATCTGTCAGGGATGTTTTAAGGTGGATCCTGAACTGAGCAGGGGGTTGGACTCGATGGCCTTATAGGCCCCTTCCAACTCTACTATTCTCTGATTCTATAAAATTGCCCTGAAGAAGGCGTTGGAACTTTTTCCTTCTTTGAATATAGCATCCTTTTGTCTACACCTTTGCTTTTGGCTTTTTGGCATTCCTCATAGGGTTCCCCTTTTTGTTAGCTTTAACCAACACTTTGAATTATGCCCAGAAACAGATTAGTAGCCAGTGAAGCTGCTGTAACAAGGGAGTGTTCCCTGTTACCAGCCCCAGTCAACAGTCTGGCTGCAGCATTCTGGACCAGCTGAAGTTTAGAACAATTTTTGAAGGCAGCCCCATGTAGAGCACATTACAGTAATCTAAAGGGGTTGTAACCAAGGCTTGCATGATTGTGGCCTGATCAAACATCTCTAGGAACGGGCGCAGTTGCCGCATTAGCCTCAGCTGTGTAAACACATCCCTGGCCACTACAGAGACCTGGGCGGTGAATCCAGGAGTACACCAGACTGTGAGCCTGGGTTGTCAGGAGGAGAACGACCCCATCCAGCATAGGTTGAATCCCTATTTCCTGATCTGCCTTTTGATTAATCTAGGAGCACTCCTACCTTGTCCGGATTAAGCTTCAACTTGTTTGCCCTCATGCATTCCATTACTGATACCAGACACCGATTTAGAACCAGAACAGTTTCCTTGGATTTGGATGGAAAGAAGAGAGAGGCCCCGTTCAGGCAACACACTAAACCATGCTGCTTAACCACAAAATGGTTAATAGGTTCCGTTAACCATTTTGTGGTTAAGCAGCATGGTTTAGCGTGTTGTCTGAACGGGGCCAGAGCGAGCGAGCGAGCGAGCGAGTGAGTGCTGGGTGACACAGAACCCCCAAAGCCAAAGTTCTGTTCTAAGCTGGAGTCAGCATTGGGCTACATTTCCTGAGCCCTCCTCGCCTGTCGCCTCTCGGTGGGACTCTGCATAACAACGCACCCCCGCCACGCACCCCATGCCCACACGTGGCTGTTATGATGGCTGCAGGCTGTTCTCTTGGTTGCCCTGACGCGGCCCCTCGAGAGATTCCTTCCCCTCAGGATCGAAACCTTCCCTTGCGTATCCGCCACCGCCTCCACAATGTAGGCTGCGTCTTCTCCCTGGATCCTGCGAAGTTGGCGGCCGAGCAGCAGGGGGGGTGTCGCCGCTGCCGCCGCCGCCGCCTCCTCCTTTCGGGCCAATAGGCGGAAAACAAAGGCGCGCAGGAGGAGCGGCGCGAGGGAGGCCGATCTCCGCCTGCTCTTCCCGCTTGGGTCAGTGAACCCGGGACATCAACAAACACGCCGCCAAGGGTCGCCGCAGCCTCCTCCTCGTGCATGCTGGAGGGAAGCCGGCCGAGGATGGCGAGGAGCCGGGCGCCCGCAGCTCCCTTTGCTGCCCTGACGGCCGGGCTCGTCTTGGCGCTCTGGTGCTGTTGCTGCTGTTGCTGCTGCTGCTGCTGCCTCGCGGACTCTCAGGCGGCTTTCCCCGACGACGACGACGACGCGGCGCGGGGGCTCGTCAGCCTCCACCCGCCCTACTTCAACCTGGCGGAGGTCGCCAGCATTTGGGCGACAGCCACCTGCGGCCAGGACGAGAGCGGCAGGCCCCGCCTAGAGCTCTACTGCAAGCTGGTGGGGGGACCCGCGGCTGCGCCCGCGGGGAAGACCATCCAGGTGAGGAGACGCCGCTGGCCCCGGAGGGGATGGCAAGGACATCGCCCCTGGGTGGCAGGCGGCGGGGGGGGGGGAATCGCCCTAGGATCCATTGCCACGCGATTGGGGGGCGGGAGGTAGTGAGGAGTAAAATCAGAGAATATCATGCCATGCGGATTAATGACTCCACTTTCTGTAATTATTAAAGCTGCGATCCTGGTGTACGCACTTACCTGGGGGTAAGTCCTATTGACTTACCTGGGGGTAAGAGACTTACTTCTGAGTAGAGTTTTTTTTAAAAAAATATTGTTACATTTATATCCTACCTTTTTCCTCCAAGGAACCCAAGGCATGATTCTCCTCATTTCTATTTTATCCTCACGACATCCCTGTGAGGTAGGTTATGCTGAGAGCCAGGGTCTGGCCAAATATCACCCAGTGAGCTTCATGGCTAAGTGGGGACTAGAACCTGGATCTCCTGAGTCCGTCACTTATCTTCAAATGGATGCGAGGTGCTGAACTCTTTAGGACACAATCCTATGCATGTTTAGACAGAACACTATCCTATTCCTCCCATGCTGACTGAGTCATGCTGGGATTTGTAGGACTCTTCTTCTGTCTAAACATGCATAGGATTGTGTGCTTAATCTGCTTTAACAGGTCATCATCATCACCAGGATAGTTAATGAATTGCGGAAAGGTAGACCTCTCTCTCCCGCCCTCAAACCCCTGCCAATGCTTTTATTGATGTGCAAAGTGGTTATTCTGAACAAGGACCACTGCTTACTGATAGGGATGGGTTGCTGGCACTTTTAATTTCTGGCAGCATTTATTATTATTATTATTATTATTATTATTATTATTATTATTATTTCCTGCCTTTTCCCCAACTTTGGGACTCAAGGTGGCTTAGAAGATTAAAACATATACAATTAAAACATATAAATATAAATATTAAAAATGATGTTTTAATAGCCACATGATGGAAATTCAACAGGTCAAGCTTTCCTCTCAGATTTTGAATAAAGGGGTAACATTGGCTCCTTCCCCTCTTGACAATTAGAAAGAGACCCCATATGTCAATGTGTGGTTGAACCCCATGGGATCCTTGCAGTACATACAAGCTCTCCCTCCATTTCCTCTGTACCTGTCGTACTGATGGTGACTGTGCTAGTTATTGGTAAAAATAATTAAAGCCAGTTGATGAAATGCAAGAGCTTCTATTTTATGCCTAGACCTTTTCCCCTACAAACATTCTGTTAATGAAGAGAAAGAACGTGTTGCACAACTTGAAGGAAGAAAGTAGATCTCTTACATTGTAAAATCTTAAAGGAAGTGGCATGTTTATTCTTCTTACCTTCAACCTATTAGTTGCCATTTGGCGTACTCCATGGCCACTAAACCTTTGTCTTCCTACTGTGTTTGACTCCGTTCCCTGACCTGGTGCCCCTAGAATGCATTAGAGTGCAATTTCCATCATACACAGCCATCAATGGTCCTCTTGCCTGAGGATGATAGAGATTGAGGGCACCAGGTTGAGGAAGGTTGGTGCATTGTACCATGATCTGCTAAATTCTGACTGTATTACATCATGATCTGCTAATCCGGCTGGCAAGGTATGGAGAAGTGTTTAAATGTGCAGGCTGGATTTTACAAGTACAGACTCTCTAACTGTCCTAATCTGCCCCTTAAATAACTTCTTGCCTGAAGCTTCTGGACTGAGAATCTGTTTGGTGTCTCACGAGAAAGGAAATGATGAAGCTGTCAGCCTGTTCAGGTTTTCTACCTGGGTGTATCATACAACTATGGCTACAGCAAAAAGAAAATGCAAAAGACAACATTTCCAGGGTTGGGCTAAGGAAGATACACTCCCCCCAGGTGCTTTGGCAGTGACTTGTAGGATCTTGTCTGTTTGGAGGAGACAGGAGAAGAGTAAATTCTAACCAAAATGATCCATTACTCTGTGCATTATTAGTTCTGCATGTACCGTGTGTGTGTGTGTGTGTGTGTGTGTGTGCGCGCTGCTGCTGCTGCTGCTGCTGCTGCTAAGTTGATGTAGAACTGGCCTGGGCAACTAGACAATTTAGGCTTTCTCTGTGCCTCTCACAGCATGGACCCTGCCACTTCTCACACCCAGTGGGGGCTGGTGGCTCTGATCACAGTGGGGCAATGAATCCACTCCGGGTTTCAGTCAGACCAAGTCAGAACTATCCAAGATGCAGAAGCACCTTAGATAGCTCATTTAGAGTTCTGACTGAAACCTGGAGTGGATTCACCACTCTACTTTGGAGCCACCATCCTTCACTGCTCCTAGCATTGGCCTGGTCTGTGGCTTACCCATGGTGTCCCCATGGGAAGTGAAGAGGCTCTGTGGACTGGATGGGGGAGCCCAGTGATCCGGATTAGGGTTGCAACTCGGGGATTCTGCACCCCTGATTTGAATTAATTAATATTTATGCAAAACAGCTTTGAACTTTCTGTTTTGTTTTGTGGAAGAGGTGGCAAGCCCTATTGGAGATGACTTGCCAAACAAGTACTGATAGGATTGATAAGGAATTCAAGGTGGCAGGAATATAAAAATGTAATAAATAAATAAAAATATGTGGTTTTATTCTGGTTGTGCTTTTTATACTGTATTTTGTATTTGTGTTTTTAGATTGTTGGTTGTTTTATTATGTTCTTCATGGTTTTAATTTTTGTGAACAGCCCAGAGAGCTTCGGCTATTGGGCGGTATAAAAATGTAATAAATAAATAAATAAATAAATGAAAAATAAAATATTCTGAGGGGCAAATTTATACCTGCAGAATACCACGTTCTAACATTGAGGTGTAATTCTTTATCTATTTTCCTGGGAGAAAGTCCACTGACTGCAGTAGTTTAGAGTAGACAAGTATACGATTGAGCTGTAAGAAATTTTAAAAACTATTACAACTAGGGCTACCTGAGGTGAAGATGCCTGAGGTCAAGGTCAAGATGGCATTGTCCAATTCCTCTGAGGGTGAGCAGGCTAGCTTAGGGGGTACAGGGAAGGCCATGTGGTAAACACAGCTCTGTCCTCCAATACTTCACTGCCACTCTTGGCTTTCAGCATCTGCTGCCTCCTTCTTCCAAATGGTAGGTTGGGACCTGATTAAGATAGACTTTTATTTAAGCATTAGACTGGTAGCCATAGGCAACCTGGAATTTCTTACAGGCGACTGCATAGAATTCCATGCAGATGAGCGAACAGGCTGGCAGAGGAAGGATGGAGGGTTCTGTCCCTCTTCTGCACCCAGCATAGAAACCAAGTGGGCTCTAGAAGATGGAAGGTCCCTCCCCTCCTCTTTTACCAGCCCAGACATACAGCTCTCTGCTGCTCCTCTGCCAGCCCCCTGCAGGCTAGTAACTTTTAGGAGCTGCATCACAATAATTTACACAGAAGCAGATCAGAACATGTGGGCTAAGCTGAAGGTCCTCCTGTGTCTGTGGTATTGTTTCCTTTATGAAATTAAAACCCTGAGGTTGAATTGTGATTTTAATATCATTCTTCTGTTTCTTTGAGAATCAGAGAGAACAGGAGAGTTAATATTTGTCTTAGAGATTCTAGGCGAAAGGTCAGTTGTGATTTATGCCTGACCCAAGTTCTCGGAAAGATTACCGATAGATCTGCCCTGGCACACGGAAACATGCTGCACTGCCTACAGTATTTGTACAAATGTGAATACAAGTAGTGTCCCTCTCTCCAGTTTCTAACAAAGCCTCATTGAGACACATAGCAAGAATACCTCTGTAGTTTATCAGCCGTCGTTTTGGTTCAAGAGGGGTTCCAAATTCTTTCAAAAGGCTGAGGAAATCAACGCTGGAAAATGTGATAATAGTGCTGCATACAGATCATTACACTGTTCCAATTCTTAAACTCAAATGAACTTTAAGCTCAGGAATATAATATACTCGCACAAAAGGGGACACCATGCATTAAATAGCAATGGAACTGGAGAAGGTTTGAACAAACATGTCCATGTATAGTAATGTGTCCAGTACAAAATAATGCAGGGGGAAAATGAATATATTTCAGATAATAGTGAGTCTGAGGACTTAGCTACACCAGGCTATATCCCAGGGCTAACCCCGGGATTGTCCCTGTGCGTCCACATGACACACAGGAGATCCCAGGATCAGGGAGGGATCATCCCTCCCTTGCCCCAGGATATAGCCCTATCCTTCAGGCTCACTTTTTCTGCAGTCTTGGGCTGAGCCTAAGATCGTGGAGCTTGTGGCCCGTTTCCGCGGGTTTACCCGGCTCCACGCAGTTCCTCATGCGGAGCCAGGATCTGCGCCCATCAGGGGTAGGGTGGGGGGGAGCAGGGAAAGTAGGTAATTTTTTTAAAAAAACTTACCTTTGCACACGAGCGTTTGTGCCTTCCGTCTCCTTTAAGAAAATTTAAAACATGGCGGGCTCAACGCCTCTCTTCCTGAGGTCATCGCGCCTTACGTGTAAACGAGGGCGAGATCTCACGTTAATCGCAATGCAAGGTCTCCCCTCCTCTTCCCTGGAACAAAAGGTAGGTCTAGCTAAGGCCTGAGATAGATTATTTATTTATTTATTTATTACATTTCTATACCGCCCAATAGCCGAAGCTCTCTGGGCGGTATAACGACAATCAAGAGCTTGAAATGTGTGGTTAACCTGAGATGCTGTACTTGCTTCACTGTCCTCTGTAGTGTGTATGGGCTTGGAGTCATTTTCTAAAATGTGTTTTTCAAGAAAAGGATGTCTACTCTAAATTTTAAATGGATATAATAGCTTTGGCAGAGCTGTAGTCCTCAGGTAATCTAAAGAACATTTTGAGTATGGTTCTCAGAATTTCCAGATTCCTTCCAAAGGTTCAGTTATAAATGATACTTCCAAGAATTGATAAAGGTGACCTATGTCTTATACTGAGGCAGACCATTGGTCCATATAATTCATTGGTCCATATAGTTGTTGGTGCTGACTGGCAGCAGATCTCCTATCCCTACCTGGAAATGCTGGGGATTGAACCTGAGACCTTCTGGATGCAAAGTGTGTGCTCTACCATGGAACTAGGGTACCATATAGACATATATCTATTCCAAGGTTGGGGAATCTGCAGCCCTCCAGATGTTGTTGGACTGCAACTCCCATCAGCCCCAGCCAGCATGACTAATATTCATGAATGCTGGAGTTGTTGTCCAACAATATCTGGAGGGCCACAGATTCCCACCTCTGCTGTATATACACAGTGTTTATGCTAGTGGGGGAAGATAGGGGTTATAGTCTGAAACATCTTGGGTGGACACCAGATCAGGAAAGGCTGATAGAAGACCAATTCATGATGATCCTTATGAAGGAGCTTCAAGAGGTATACCACCGTAAGAGTATGGATATAGCTTTAACCTAGACCACTGAAATAGTCATGAGTGTTGTGTTTTGGTCAGACTGGAATTTCCAACATCACTAAGTCTGGGCAAAGTTTTTTCCAAATGTTCCATATATGCCCCATGTAGGCCAATCCTTTACAGGGTATGAGTGTTGCCATAATTCTAGTAATCTATAGATTACTTTAAATTTTTGGATTGAGAATCTTGCTGTACACACACTCAGGACAACTCGAGGAGATGTGGGTAATGGGGTTACTAATACACGCAGAGCTATTTTGTTGAATTCCAGCTTAAATCTAGTTAGTTCCCAATCTGCTGGAATTGAGACATATATACTATGCCAGACAGGCTGCAGAGTGCAATGCCATTCTGCAGATAGTACCAGTGAGAAGCAGATGTGAACTTTTTATGCAACACTTTATATTTCTTTAGCTGCCATCTTAGTTGGCAGCTCTTGTGGAATGTACTTTAAATAACTGAAATGCTTGCAGTTCCAGAAGAATTTATGTACATGTTAGAAACATTATTACTTTGTCTTCAGAATGCCAAGTGACCTAGTTAAGTCAAAATGTTTCTCCTACATCCTAATTTTCAGTAACTAGGGAAAAACCTATCCAGTTTGACAGGAAGCAGATCAGGGGAAGGATGGACAGACCTCCAATCCTACAACGCAACTTTTCCCTCAAGTTATAGTCCCTTAAAACATTTCCACTTATCACTTCTATTGCCCCAGTGGGGAAGCCATTTCTAATTGTGTAATTCTACCTGCGAGAGGAAACCACTGGTCGAACCACTGGTCTCCCTCCCCCTGCAGCTCCTCCATGTGCCCCCAAATCTGTTCTGGATGGTCGCTCAACACTCCGGAGCAGATTTGGGGCACACATTGGAAGCTGCAGGGGGGATGAAAAGACGAGGAAGTTCTGTTGTGCAAGTGGACTTCCACTTGCATGAGGTTTCATCCAACCAATAGTATTTTTTAGATCCAACCCTGTCCCCCAAAGCAACCACTTTCCCCAGACCCTGTGAAGGAGGTAAAGACACTTACCTCTCTCATCCATTGATCAAACCTAAAACTAGGAGTCATTGGTGGAGGGGAAGAAGCAATGGAACCACACTGTCCCCTTTCCTACCACCCTGCAGCTGTGTTCAGGTGGGAGAGGAATGATACAATTAATCGCTGACATGCTGGTCTTCCCATGGGGCCCCTTGCTGGTCCCACAGTAGGTGTTTTGTGAGGAAACACCATGACTTATTCGCTTACATTTTACAGGGGATCCACAAAACTGCCCAGAGAGCATTAGCTATGGGGCGGTATATAAATTTAATAAATAAATAAATAAATAAATAAAAAGATGTCCTCCATTTGTAATCCTCCTGTGTTTTCCCAGTGCTTCTTTTGTCTCTTTTCTTACCAAAGAAAGTCTGGCTTTTTGAGCATGGAGGAGTAGTGCTATCTCCAAGTGTAGATGCCTTTAGCATTACCCTCCCATCTTTTTCTAAGAGGCATGGTTTTGACATGAGCAGCGATGTATGAGGCGGTTGTAAACCTATAATAGCCCATCACATATTTCCCCCCTAATTAAACACTGCCAATGTACACTTCCAATGCAAAACCACACTTTGGTTATTGTTGCTGCTGCTGCTGTTGTTTTACATTTCATGGGTAGTAATGGTCAATCACAGTTAAGTAAATAACTGCTTACTAAAAAGATCACTCGGAGGAGGGAAGAAGTGGTTGCTTCCATATTAGTTGGTTTCTCTTATATTATTATCACTCTCAGTTTTTCTAGAGAATCTGCATGAGGTCAGTTTTTTTCAGACCTGATCAGTAATGATATTTTTCCAGTAAAACTCAGCTTGTCCGGTGCAGAGCAGCAAAGTGGCTTTTAACGCAACTGTGCCTTCAATAAAAAGTTTTCCACCTTACCCCTATTTCTTGTTCAGCGTGGTGGAGGGTTTAGTGATTATTTGCCCCTTAATTAGTCATCTTCTATTCATTGTTGGAAGGCACTTTAATTACTAGTTTCCTTTCATAATTCTTCACTTTTCTTACTTGTGAATAAACATCAAAGAATGGTTTTGATCATGGGGAAGGCATTGCTGAATAACATAGCACTATATTGCCACCCGGAGCCGCCATTTTAATTATGCTTCCAGATGACTGAGGAAAAGCAATGCTGAAAAGAGTCTAAGCAACTGTTATTCCTGAATTGTTCTCACTGTCTCTTTTAAGCATCATGGAGGAAACACGATTAAACAACTCCAAGATCTTAAAGCAGCAGTGTAACAATGAAAGTATTCAAGTTAACGTTGTCCCAGGCCTACCAAATTGATTATGACGTCATTCTGTTTTCTTCTCTTTCAGGGCCAGTTTTGTGACTATTGCAATGCCGCTGATCCCAAGAAAGCCCACCCAATAACCAACGCTATAGATGGGTCAGAGCGCTGGTGGCAAAGTCCTTCTCTCTCCTTAGGTTTGAAGTATGATGAAGTCAATGTTACTTTAGATCTAGGACAAGTAAGTATGGGTGTTGCTTGCCATGTTGTTGATGTTAACAGATTCTTTGTGGTTTATATAGTGGTCCAAAGTAAGGTGGGAGCTGTTTTGTGTTGGGACTGTCTTTCTGTACAAACTATATTTTGGCAGGGGGCGGCATTCTAAAAAAGTAAAGTAATCTAGTTATGTTTTAAACTGAGTTCCCGCCCTTAATGGGGAGTGATGAATTGTGGGGGCGAGCAGGCCGGCAATGAAGCAAGAACAGCTGGTAGAGCACAGACCCAGCAGCAGCAGCTCCTCCCCAGGAGGGGGCTGCTGAGCCAATCAATGCGATGATGGGGGTGGTCCAAAGAGGCCAACCCCGGCAGAGTGAGATCTCTCCTTTGTTCTGCCTCCAGTTCAACTTGAGGCTCCCAAAGGCAAACCTCCGATGCGGCTCCAGGATTGCAGTCGCTGACTTCTCCATCCACCCACACCCAGTAGTAAGATGTCTTGCAGTGGCAGAAGTTGTCACCAGTTAATAGGGCTGGGAAGAAATTTTACCTATACACCAATTGACAAAGACCATGCAGGGTTTGTTTTTGCCTTCCTCGTTGCATTATTAATTCCATTGTAAATAAGTTGATCTGGACTATCAGTAAATTCTTTGTGGATGCTTCATTTTATAACACTTGTCACAACTTACATAGGTGTGATCGGCATTGGGCTGGATCCATTGGTGATGGGGAGCTGAATGCTGAGAATTTCGATAAGGGATCTTGGGGACGTGGTGTCAAGACCAGACCAGTATGGGGCCTGTGAGCTGACCACATCCATTGTGGTGGCAAGAGGTTCACATTAGTGGTCTGTGCCATGGTGTGCCCCTGGCCCTTCCAACCACCACTAGTGCTCCAGCATGTGGACCAGATGAATCGGTCAGCAGGCAGCCTGGCCGATTATGGGATCCATGCCCTGTGCCATTGCCAGGCCTATTCAAGTGAGTCAGTAAAAGTTGTGGCCAATTTATTATCCCAGCTATGCCTGGGCGTCTATTTGTTCTCATCCCTTCGCCAACCAGACCAAATTAAGCGCTGCCCACACAATGAGTATAACTTCCTCAAGAATGTTGACTGTATTATGTTCTATAAGTTGCATTGTGACAAGTTGGATTTATTGTCAAAATATTAAATTAGCCCTACTGCGGGGATCTACTGCCTTTCAACTCCTAGGGAACAGGAATAAACCCTTTGTCCAATCCTTTCGAGAGTCAAAGTGTGGAAGAAATATTTTGATATTCTAATTCTTGTATTGTTTTCGTTGTTTCATTGTTTTGGGTTGTTTTGAGTTTTAAAATAATTGTAAACTGCTCCATGGGTATCTTCCAGTTGGGCGGGAGACAGAGAGAGAGAGAGAGAGAGAGAGAGAGAGAGAATAACTATTTATTATTTATTATTTATTTATTTATTACATTTCTATTATTATTAAAAGCTTACAGCACCAGGGAATATATGCTTTTTGGATGGCTAAAAACTAAATACAAATTGTGGAATGTCCATATTAAAGACTCCAAGATGGTGTCAACCACGTTTTCTGAGCTGCCCCATGACCTACAGCACAACCATAGGTATTCCAAATCAGATCTTCTTGCCCGTAGTGCCAGAGACCAAACACAGTCTTGTGAGTCATTAATTATGTCTCATTCATGTAATGCCAGAACTATGTAACCACACTTAGTCCAGGTAACAATGGCTGTTGACATCTTAATTGAGAACTTTGATGGAGAGAGGAAAGCCAGTTGCAATACACAACATTTCTCCTTGGGAGTGTCTGGCCATCAGCAACCCACCAATTTATCAACAGACTTAACCCAATTGGCTAAGATATTGGATAACAGACAAAGAGAATAAGGAAGGCTACATTAATCTAAAGCCTAATCTACACCAAGCAGGATATTGCACTATGAAAGCTGTATGAAAGCGGTATATAAGAGGCAGGAGCCACACTACTGCATTATAGCATTATTGAAGTGCACTGACAACTGTTGGGGCCAATTGACACGTACCATATAGCGCTTTCATACTGCTTTCATAGTGCAATATCCTGCTTGGTGTAGATAAGGTCTAATGCAAGTAAGTCACATTGCAAATTTAATCTGTTTTTTTATGTCTTACAATGGTGTTAGGCCAAGCTCAGATCTGTCACAACCTCCCATGTGTTTGGATTCTGGCACCATCTTATGTTTATCAACCGCTAGTGTGGCCTTGGGACTTGGGTCTCATTCACACAGTTTCCAAACTGGGATTTTAAACACAGAGTGGAAAAATGAGTATTCATGTCTCTCAACTTGCATGTGATATAAAGTGTAACACAATGATGCACATGCAATACATAAACATATATGCATGACTGTTGTGATCTTTCTCTTTTCCAATGCTTAGTGGGGAATGCTCACACATGTTGAGCATCTAGATGTCCTTATGTGCTAACTTCCAATTTCACATCTTGCGTTGTATCCAGAGATGAGCACACATTGGTACTTCCCCTCCTCCTCCACCAGCACCACCTCTCCCTGGCACTGCACCCCACAAAAGCTGTTCCTGAGGGTCAGGGGATTCTTGGAATAGCCTGGGATGGGGACATGGAGGAGTGTAGTGGGGCAAGAGAATCAGCTGAAATCGGCTGTTTCCACCCTCCCACTCCAGCTCCGTCTGCTCCATCCCATGCTTTTCTGGAGGACTTTCTGGAGCAGCTTTTTAGGAGGCATAGGTGAGCTATAGAGGGGAGGAGAAACATTCAAGTGACTAGAATCATAGCTGGAAATTGTAAGAAAGCTGAGAACTAGAACCAATAGTTGAAAAATGACAAGGAAGCAGATAGCAGCTAAACTTTAGGAGAAGCTTCCTAATGGTAAGGACTGTTCAACAGTGAAGCAGACTGCCATGTCAGGTGGTGGGCTGTCCTCCACTGGAGCTATTTAAGCAGAGACTGGACGGCCCACTCTTGGTGCATCCCTCACCGTAGCTCCTGCATTGAGTAGGGGGTTGGACTTTGAAAAGTCCATTCCAACTATAAAATTCTTTGGTTTTTATGAGTGTCCTTGGGGTTGCGCTTCTCGGAATGCAACACATTATGTTGTATGTGTGGTAATGGGATAAGCATGCCTGTAGGATTTCTGACAGGGTGATGTAACAAGTGAGACCTGTAACAAACTGTTGCAGTTTGGAGGGCTCCTCTTCAAGGTGTCAGCCAACCAGCCAATCGTGTTTCAGGAGAATAAACTATATTCCTCCTCCCCTCAGTTTTCTGACCGCTCCTTCCCCCTGCCATGTCAGTCAGCCAGCATTCCATGTGGTTATGTAGTCTTCATTGAACTGTTTTGGGATTCTCTCTCTCTCTGAGTTTTGTTCCTATTTTTTGTACTTTCCTAAACTTGGGGTTCTTCCAAGTTTTCTATGTGCAATTGTCCATCTTGGACATTGACAAGGGGTAGAGCAATAATTCCCCAGCAACACCTTCTGGAATTGACCATCCAAGTAGAAGTAGAACCACTGCAAAACAGTCCCTCCAACTCCCAGTGCAGACAGCCTATCAGAAAGATGCTGCGGTTTATTTATTTATTTAAGCATTTTTATGCCGCCATTCAGCCAAAAAAGGCTCTCACGGCGGCTTACAAAAGTATTTCTTGACATCAAAAGATGGTTCATGGTATCAAAAGACAATGAGCAGTGCAAGAGAATCAGCGGTGTTGCACTCCCCTTGTCTTTCTCTTTCTGAAAAGGTCATCCATCCCACAAGGCAACCAAGACCATTTTCCATTCCAAAACCAGGCCTGAAACCCAATTGAAATGGATCTTCTGAATGTCACTGCAAAGTGACTGCCAATAGGTACAAGAGAATCAATAGAGAAATCTACAATCAGCATAAACACAATAAAATATGTATCTTCTAAACAATCAAGAACATAGTTCAATAGCATGTTCAAATCACCCAATAAATATAAAATAGTGTTTCACTAACATAATATCAATATAAGAAATTGGATCCAGATTTACACTGACAGAAATGGACTTTTCTGCCTTCTCCTTCCCCATGCTGCCCTCCAATCCCATGAAAATTCCTCTTTGCCCAGGCATATGGCAGCACATCTTAATCACCCACATGTTTAGTTTTTTTAACGGTTTTTAATGTTTTATGTGTGTATGTTTTGTGTTTTAGAGTTTTAAATTTTGTATACTTGTTTTTATCTCAATTTTAGAATTTCTGTAAACCGCCCAGAGAGCCCTGGCTATGGGAGCGGCATATAAGTGTAATAAATAAATAAATAAAATGCTACACAGAGGGTCCATTCAGAAGACACCTTAAACCATGGCTTTAACCATGGTGGTTAAGTCAGAAAACCAGGCCGTGTTCAGAAGAGACCTTAAACCATGGCTTTAACCACGGTGAATAAGCCCTTTTGCTTTATTAACCATGGTTAAAGCTGTGGTTTAAGGTGTCTTCGGAACACAGCCTGGTTTTCTGGCTTAACCACTATGGTTAAAGCCATGGTTTAAGGTGTCTTCTGAACTGGGCCATAGTGTTTGGAGACCCTGCTGAATGGGGTAGTGTTGAGGGGAGAAGGGGGGCTCCCCCAAAATGTAGCAAAGGAATCTTTATGAGAAGAGCCCTTCATTTTGGGGAAGATCCTGGATCCCACATAAGATATTTCCTCTAACTAACAAATCCATTACTATATTACAACAATAAAGCCACAAATTTCCAAGCAGCAATAGAACACTACATTAAAAAAAAAGGGTTGCGGGGAAGGGGAGGGATGGGGACACACACTCCGTGTTCAAGTGTAAATAGCTTCTCCTTGCTGGCAGCTGTTCCTGCTGCCTTTGCTGTGCTGATGGAGCCCATGCTGGGGTTTATCCAGTTTCCTCAAATAGCTAAGTCAGCATGCTGTTTTTGTGTGTGTTTGTTTTCCCCTTGCGGTGGGGGGGGGCAATGTATTGCATTGTTGGAACTCATTAGCTCAGTTTATAATGCAGTCAATGCGTGTGCACAATTAGAGGAAAGGGGTAGCAAAGCAAAGCAAACATGTTTCAAATGCGGTGTTCCTCCTATTCTCTCCCAGTGACTCCCTTCCTTCCTACACAATTAATGTAGGATTTTAGATTTTTGGGGGGGATGGGAAACTGCGTGGAACAAAATCCCCTAGCTTTGCTTTCTTACCATGAACAGACTAAATGTCCCTTTGGTTTGCCAAGCCTGTTTGGATAGCATTGCTGTGTAATGGGAATACTCCTAGTTGCCAGTGTTTTCAAAGGGTATTGTGAAATATTCTTACCGGCCATGCCAATTATTGATGCTGGCTCTGTTTACAATTAACTAACCAGAACAGTGGAAGCAACAGACACCTACAGCAGACAACAAAATCATTGATCCTGAGTGAGATTTCTAGTGAGAGCCACTTCACCCCCAAGGACGTTTACACACTGCCAGCTCACGGCTCCCTGTCTTTGGCACTGTTCTGATGATCCGGGGGGGGGGGGGATGAGGACACTCTGCTTTGTGGGGGTAGCTGTGGAGACAATGTCACAATGAGCACCTGCACTCCAAAATTTATACTACACTACTGTTGAGCACCAGCCTTAGCTTCTCTTCTCAGCTGGCTTTGCCTCACCTTTATTTCCTTTGGTCCCTGCTTTCTCCTCTTGGCCCCTTGAGATCCTTGTCTCTGGCAGGATCTACACTAGTGTTTTATAGTGACATTGAAGTGTACTGACAACTGTTGAGGCCCCTGACACATGCCACATACCGTTTTCAAACGGCTTTCATAGTGTTATATCCTGCTTGGTGTAGATCTGGCCTCTGTCTGCTGCCCCATCTTCAGTCTTACCATGGCGGCTTCCTTCCCTTCTTCCTTTCAGTCCTATTCAGTTGTAACCCATCCATGTGGCTATGTTAATTAGGGAGGTGCTCACAAAGTCTTGGAGAGTGTGTTTTCCCCCTGCTCCCCCCCCCCCAAGTACGCCTTTGTGTTTCTGGTTAGTAGTGGTTATTCAGTTTTGACCCTTTGTTTTCAGACCTGTTCAACATTTCGGGGCTTGCCCTTTTCCTTAAGGTGAGGTGTATTGGTTGTTAGGCATGCAGTTAGATCTGAAAGTTATGTGTGTGGATTGATTTAGGGTGCATTTAGACACAGGAAAAGTCCTACATTTTCTGTCTAAACATGCATAGGATTGCAACCTTTAACCGCTGTTATTGCCGCGAAGGTACTAAAGCGGGGAAAGTGATTTTTCCCAATTTAATTCTTAGAGGGCAGAGACATTTGGGGTTCTGCTCTCCCAGGGTGCCAGACATACTCCATTACCTTCTCCCCACTCTCATCTCTCAGACAATAATTCTCACCCCCATTGCACCAATTCTCGCCCTCACTGGATAATTTGGCCAATAGACTTGCAAATGGTGTGGGACATTATTATATGGGATGCTTTTTAAAACACTGGTCTATTTTTAATAATTTGCATCGGTGTTTTTTAGAGATGAGGTTCAAATCAGATAATTGTGGACAAGCTTGAGGATTGTTACTGAAAGACAATGTATAAATCCTGATCCAAGGAAAAATGAGGGAAGGCCCATTCAAAACTATTTTTTGTTGTTGTTGCAGGTCCTTTTGGGAGGACTATATGTAGGATTCTGATATCGTTTCACTAAATTCTACTCTGGCTTGACCTACATCACTGTTCTCAGTGGGATTATTTTGGATTTACATTGCCCCCCGGTAATGAACTAGGTACATATGTAAGTGCATGCACAGACAAGTGAGCTTATAACCCTGAAAGATCAGTAGAGTGCAGAAAATGTGGGGAAACGATCTATGTTGAAATGTTTAAAAGGATGTCAGAAAGAAGACGGTGAAATTGGCACTAGAGGCCATTGATTTAAGCTAAAGTAAACCTGTTTGGAAACTGTCCCAATTATTAAAGCAATTAAGGAATGGAATGCGCTGCTGAGGGAGTCTGTGGGATCTGCTTCCTTGGCCACTGACCAAAAAAGGTTACATGTGCTCTTGGAGATCATTTAGATATACCGTATTTCTTTGATTGTAAGACGCCATCGATTGTAAGACGCACACTAATTTCAGTACCACCAACAGAAAAAACACACACCCTAAGACACACCTGCGATTCTAAGACACACCCCATTTTTAGAGAAGTATAAATGGGGGAAAAAGTGTGTCTTAGAATCGAAGAAATAGGGTAGGCTATTTGGTTTATAGGCTTGTAGGATGAATGAAATGACCTGCCAAGTCCCTTTCAGATATATCTTGCTTGTAAATTTCCCTTCCAAATATATCATGCTTATAACTTTGCATTGCCAGACATCAAGCTGATGACTGTTGAGAATATATGATTTTATTCAGGGTGTGTGTGTGTGTTTGCTGTAATGTTCTGAATACTTTACAACTCAATCATCTGACTATGGGTTACCCAAATTCACTGCATCACCCCTACTATGAGCAGTAGACAACAGTCCTTTACCACTTTTCCATTGTTAATAAGGACTTCCTGATGCTACTAAGAATGTATTCTTAGTGGACAGTATCCAGTGGGCCTCCATTGATTCTGTTGCACTTGCAGGCGCGACTGGTTGCACAACAGAACTTTCATGCTTCCAAAAATAACCTTGGAAACAAACAGAAACGCTCGTTCCCAGATTGGGATGGATCAGCAAAGCTCCCTTCTGCAAATTCCACTGACCTGCCCCATTCCAGAAACTAGCGTTTCTGCTCATTTTGGATTATTTTTAGAAGTTCAGTGCATGTGATCATTCCCACAAATGAACAGGCATAATAGGATACTACCTAGTGCCATTTCACCTTTTATGGAGATGCACTTTTCACTTCTAGCATGTTGGAATGTTATGGGACCACTAACTGTTCAGTGCTTTGGATGGAGCCGCATGTTACTTCGGCAAACTCAAATCCCCAAACCCTATTTTTCTCCTACCTATCTTCAGTTGGTCCCAAGGTGAGAGAAATGGGTTAAAATGGTCTTGGGAGATCATTTGCAAGGAGAATTGCCTGATTAGAGAAAGAATAAGCACACCAAATCATCCATCCCCACCCCACCCCATACATTAATGTCCTGGAAGACACAGGTCCCTGCTTGCTTCCAGATCAAGAAAACATTTTTTCCCTGCCTTAATTTTCTTTTTCAGATCTGTATCTTATATGAACTGTATAGACTGGGGTGAGGGGAATCTTGAAAATAGTTACTTTACCTCCTTTATTGTGTTGCAATGCAGTAATCTACATGTTGCTTATCGCTGATTTATTGGTTACGTGCCATTGCATCATTAAACAACTCGCTAGCAGGGTCAAACCTCAAAGAATTTTTTGACATGGACTAAGATGACGTTCCCTGTATTCATGGCCATCCCTACAGGATGAAGCAATCAGCCTCAAGCACTGCTATCTGAATGGTGCAGCAAGTCTTTCTAAGGTGTTAACCCTAGAATGGTATTTGTTGTTTGCACTCTGGTTCAGTTAGCAAAATGCCTTGGACCAGTACTGCCCACATGGCAAGTGAGTAACACACAAGGATGAAGAGACACTAATATAAGAGATTACTGTCCTCTAGGAGCATGTTCCAATATGATCTGGTTGAGTTTTTCTTGGCTTTTCTGAGCTCTGTAGTTACCCAGGGTTTTCTAATTAGAAGCAGTAATTATCTTTGAACTTTCTCCATTGCTACATTGGCTTAAAGCAGGGGTAGGCAACCTGGTGGCCTCCAGATGTTTTGGGTTATTTATTTATTTATTGCATTTATATACTGCCCATAGCCGAAGCTCTCTGGGTGGTTTACATTATAGCGCCTAGAAGCCCCAGTCAGCATGACTAATGGTCAGGGATTATGGGAATTGAAGTCCAAAACATCTACAGGTTGCCTACCATGGTTTAAAGAAATTATTTTATTTATTTTATTTATTACATTTTTATAATAATTACCATGTCAGAGTTAGTCAGATGTTTAGCTGATAACTAAGTTACCAGAAAGTGCATGATATATGCCCTCTCATACCATGCAGTATATTTTCAGTAGAGCTTAATTGTCATGCCCGGAAGCAGAGAACCATTAATGTTGATGCATGGGTGCTTGTTAAAGTCAAGCCAAAAGAAGTAACCTGAGAATGAGCAAGGAAGTAGTGGAGCTTCTCCATTTCTTCCAGCAGGCCATATAGCTTCCTGTGGGAGCAAGCCCTTATTTCTACCCTGAATACCAGCATTTTTATCACTGCCTGAATCAGAGAAAATTGCATCCTAAGCTATTTCCCAAGAACTATGCTAATTCCATAGCAGAGTAGTCCAGGCTCTTTGTCTTTCTGCCATCTATAGGCTTTGGTAGATCTATTGTCACACACTCTGGGCACCCCTACGCCAGTGTCCAGTTTTGTAGTTCCTTGAGGCTCTCAGGGGAAGTTGGTAGCACCTGATGGCTGTCAGATCAAGACAGGAAGAAAATAGGACCTTGGGTGGTTCCCAGTGGATCTTGTTGGCTGGAACTCTTCCATTAGAATAATAGGGGATGTTGTTTTAGCAGGAAGTTAGAGCCAATGGAAGCCTTTTGTAGGCTGACAATACCTTAGTGTAGTCAGCTCCACCCTTTCTAGAGAAGCTGATTGAACTGTTTAAAAGGCCCTTGCCTGGTTCTGTAGCCTGAGACTTCTTCAAGGCTTGGGAAATGGAGTTTCTACTGGGGACTCATTTTCTGAGCCAGATGAACATGGCAGGGAAGGCCCTGAATAAAACACTGAGTGCCCTACCCCTGAGGAAGTAGTCTGTGCCTCTTCCTAGTCAGAATCCTCTGTTATATATTTGAAGCTCTGAGGACATCTGTTGCCCCTCTTTAGGGATAAGAAGAAGGTAATTTGGATTTGACTGGTAGATCTCTGGGTGGTTTGCAGTACATCATCAAGGGTTTCCATCTCTGAATAGCTTCATAAGAACAAGTCAAATTGCAGGACCTAAAAAAAAAACCTCTGCCATGGCTGGCTTTGTGCTAATCTCAGTCTTAGTTGTACTTGGCTCTGTCTTCCTGGGCCACCATTTTGCACCTGGTTCCCATTGTTAGACCTCACTCAGTAAGAAAAACAAAGAAAACCCTGCAAGGTTGATGTCTTGTCACTTCTGCCCCACCTTCCCTAATCTTGCCCTCTGGCTGCTAATTCCACATCCGGTGCTAGCAACGGGTAGCTAGCTTATGGCTTAGTGCCAGAGATCTGTATCT
The DNA here is from genome assembly GCF_023053635.1 of Elgaria multicarinata webbii. Lineage (NCBI taxonomy): Eukaryota > Metazoa > Chordata > Lepidosauria > Squamata > Anguidae > Elgaria > Elgaria multicarinata. The sequence continues at coordinate 57,758,640 of NC_086177.1, forward strand.
CAGCCATCCAAGGGACAGGCAAGACCCGAGTTCACATTTGTCATGGGAACATAAAAGCACAGCCTTGCTGGGTCTAATTAAAGGTCCATCTCCTACTGGGGAGAAGAGTGAGGCAATTGCAGTTTTGAGGCCCCTTCGGCAAGACACCTCAATGTGTCTATCTTTTCATTGCCATTGACACCAGATGCTACTGCTCATCACCCTCTTTTTTCATCATTGCCAATGCTTGCTTGGCAGGCAGAGAGGGCCAGGGAGAAAGCAGGCAGTGGCATCTACTGCTCCTCCTTCTCACCACCACCTTTGTCTCGGCCAGAATGTGAAGCAAGTGAACAAGCGGGTTGCAGTGGTGAAGAGGTGGAGCCAACTTGTCAGTGGGACCCTTCTGGAGTGTTGGCAGGTACCCAACTATGCCTACACTTGGGCCTAATCTACACCAAGCAGAAAATGGCACTATGGAAATGATAGATAAAAGGCAGGAGCCGCATCAAGCATGATATAGCGGTATGAAAGCAGTATACGGTATGTGTCAATGGGCCCCAGCAGTTTTCAGTGCACTTCAATACCGCTATAAAGCAGTAGTGTGGTTCCTGCCTTTTATATGTTGCTTCCTTACCACTTTCATAGTGCAATATCCTGCTTGGTGTAGATTAGGCCCTAATGCCAGCCCTGGGCAGCTTCCAAAAGCCAGCCAGGAGGCAAGGGATCAAACTGGTCTTTCATTAAAAACATGCTCTAAGTCAGCCTTCCCCAACCTGGTGCCCTCAGGAAGTGTTGGACACTAACTCCTACCATATCCAGTCCATGATGGGAGTTGTAGTCCAACACATCTGGAGGACACCAGGTTGGGGAAGGCTACTGTAAGAGAATTTGTGCTGCTTGTCTCATTGGAACAAGACAGTACAGGGTGATTTTGTTTGCTCCTGACCAAAACTATATGTTGGTTACTTCAAGTACTGTGAATAGATTCCACTTTGAACATGAATTTGAGATCTTGCCACTTTTTCTTTTCTGATTTCTTTCCATCTTATGTCAGTCTAGTACTCTGTATTACGCAATGATGGAGCTATGTTTCTTTAGGTAGTTTGCAAGGAGAACAAGATTCTGTATTGTGAAGATAAAGTAAATACTGATTAGCATTTATCCAGAAAGACATAGACTTGCACGCACACATGCACACACACCCTCCATAAAAACCCTTAAGCAAATGGCATAATCCTCAAAGACCACAATGAAACTATTTCAAGTTCTATTGACAACAACACAGGCTTTAACATTACTCATGCCCTGGCAAACCTCACAATGTGGTTTTTACATGAGGCTTTTATTTTATGGATAATATGTGTTCTCTAGAGTTGTGGCACTTTCCCCAAGGTTTCTAGTGTTGCAAATGTTTATCAAACCATGGATTTTAAATTTTAAAATGTGATGGTGTTTGTTTATTTATTTACACAAATTCCTGTGTAACTGAATTGGTCCGTTTTGAGCACTAAATACAAAGAAGATGGGCCTACAGAGATATGCTGTGACCAGACTCTGGAGGTTTATGAGCAAATGTAGGACTTATAAGTTTCAAGGCATTAAGTTCAAGCAAAGGAATTGAGGAAGAAAATGTTCTATACAGGCAGGAGTGTGTGATTTAAATGTTTTCCTTCATAATCCCTGTGGTAGGGGCAAGGGAATCTAGTAGGAGTCAGGAGTGACTCAGGCAGCAGGCAGAGGCACAGTCCTGTAGAGCTCCAAGGTAGGGTGTTCCGATGGATGATAAGCCAGGCTGGAGAAGAGAATTAAGGAGAAGACACCTGACTAGATGCTGGGGGATGCCAAAGAGGGAGAAGCATGGCATGGGATGGGTTGTTTGGATGGGAGGAAAGGAGAAGTACAGTGCCAGGAGAGCAGGGTCAGAAGCTGTTGTATTGTGGCTCTTGGCCATATGAAATTTTGGCATGCTGCTCTTAGCACCAACGATAGCTTTCCATTTGGGGCAAATGTTAGCCTTGGGTCTATTTAGGACATTTCTACACCAGCCCTATATTCCAGGATTGTCCCAGGATCATTCCTGTGCATTCAAATCCCTCCATTTTCCTGGGATAACTCTTAGGTGTTAAAAAGGGCCTTAGTAAACAAAACCAAGCATGCAAGGGACAGTCATGCACTTAATATCATGTCTAGATTGGCCCTCTGATTTAGATTTGGCTTTCTTCCTTTCTTTCTACAGCTACAGGTTGGTATCTTTCAATCGGGCACATTTGCAGTCTTCCCCTGGATAATGGTTAAATCCTATTCCTATTGGGCAGGGATAAGATCACTATTAGATGTTTCCTTGCCAGAAGGACCTCAGTGCTTCAAGCAATAAACAGCTATGGAATCTCATAGGAATTCTCATACTGAATTTCTGAATACATATTGCTGCTGCAATTAGCATACATGTGATTTAGTAAATATAAGATTTTTTTTTATTTTGATTCAAAATTCTGTACATAAAACATACAAAGTGCACACATACACCCACATCTTGTGGAAGTTTTGACTTCCAGTGTGTGCGTATGTGATTTTTGTATGCTATTGATATTCTTCTAGGTTTTTTTAAACACTCTTTTAGCATCTTCTTGGTGTGCATTATTCCACAGTCTTTTGGCCCTTTCTACACCTAAAATTATGTCAACTGCCCAGAGAGCTTTGGCTATGGGGCGGTATACAAATGCAATAAATAATAATAATTAACAATTAATTACTCGTGAGGGATGCGCACTAGCGCAGATACACAGCAACACATGGGGAATAGGAACTCCGTCAAACATGCACTCCTGTGCAGAGATATATTTGTGGGTTTTTTGTTGTTGTTTTTTTATGTAAATAAACCCACTCCACGGTAAAACACACCAATACCCATGCACTTGCCCCTCACAGCTAATTGGCTGTTCACTGATTCCAGAACTCACAACGAACAGCAACGACCTCGCAAAGGGGTGTGTGTCACATCACAAACGTTCTTCACAATGGATGCGAGAGAGCCAAAAAAACTGTGACAAAAGTAGTCAGCGATATTCTGGGAAAACTGAGAGGTGGAGCCGAGATCACCGCGGGAGCAGGTGAATGTCATGTGGCCTGTTAGTGAAGACTGCGGTACAATCCTGGAATAAATGCAGCATTATGTCTGCATAACTCCGTATTGAAAATAGACAGTATTTCAATCCTATACATATACAAAATATATTCAATATATTTTATTGAAAATACAAAGAAAAAATACAGCTGAATATTTATCTTACAACTACATTTGATAAACAATATACCCCAACAGACAGGCTGTACAGCCTGAAATATGCTGGGATTGGTGGGAATTTATTGAATCATATTTTTGTGTTTCAATAAATCTGTGAATATCAAAGAACCTTCAGGGCAAAGTGTCATGCTATGAACATATAAAGCATTAATGAAATTTGTTTGACAGGTCACATCACATTCACGGTTGACTCTTGTTACATAGGAAGGTGACTAATATTGAGTTAGACCCTTGGTTCATTTAGCCTGGTATTGTCGATACTGACTGGCAGCAGCTCTCCAAGTTTTCAGGCAGGATTTTTCCCAGCCCAACCAGCCCATGCTGGGGATTGAATCTGAGACTTTTTGCATGCAAAGCCTGTGCTCTGCTACTGAGCCACGTCGTCCTATGTTGACTTCAACATGTAAAATATGTCTATATTAAAGGGTCCTATCGCCTGAGGAACTTTGTAAAAATATAATTGGATGGTATAGTCTAAAAGACATTGGGAGTTTGAATATTTTGTAGTTGAATGAGAAAACATGCTCTCTACACTGGCTAGGAGAAGGGAGTATGGTTTCCTGGCTCCAAGGTCGCATCTGGATGGGCCGTAGAATTGGTCGGCTTCCTGGCTACAAGATCAGAGCCAGGAAATCATGCTCCCCTCCCCCTCCTAGCCAGTATGGTGAGAACCATGCCAGCTACCTCTCTGCGCTCGGTAAACGAAGTGCAGAGACAGAGAAAAGGGGGCATTCCCAGGGTGTTGGTAGTAAGGGAGGAGAGGAGACTGGGAGGCTGAATTCTATGGACATCCCAGCTTCCTTCCCTCCCATTCTGAAGCACTATTGCTAGACGGGTGAAATCGCCCATCTAGCAGAAATGCAGGGAGGCTGGATTACAGAAGCAAAGATCGCCTCCACCCTGCAGCCACCTGCATTGGATACTCGGCAGCCTCCAAGTTTGTAGGCTGTTGGCCATCAACACAGGTTTGCGTCCTAAATCTTCTATGTATCTTTAATAGTCTGCTTTGCATTTGCGTCACCAACTTTTGTGGCAATGAAAAAAAATTGAAAAGCGGATTGAGCCTGACACAGTAAATTATGATTGGACATATGTTGGAACAAAGCCAGACTATAAAACACATGGTCTTCGATGTCTATATACTAATGCCCAGAGCATGGGAAACAAACAGAATGAACTTGAACTCTTATTACATGAAGGCAAATACGACTTGATAGGTATAACTGAAACTTGGTGGGATGACTCCCATGACTGGAATATAGCAATTGAAGGATATAACTTGTTCAAAAAGAACAGAAGAAATAGAAAGGGAGGTGGAGTTGCACTATATGTTAAAAATACCTATCCCTGCACAGAAATACAGGCGGATGAGATTGGGAGCCCCGTCGAGAGCGTCTGGATTAAAATAAATGGGGCTAGGAATAAAAAGAATATGATAATCGGAGTCTACTACCGACCACCCAATCAAGGAGAAGACGAGGATGAAACTTTTGAGAAACAAATTGCCAGTGTTTCAAGGAAGTGTGATGTAGTAGTGATGGGGGACTTCAATTACCCTGATATCTGTTGGGAGACCATTACTGCCAAAAGCGGCCCTTCCAAGAAATTCCTGACATGTATGGGTGATAACTTTCTCCTACAGAAAGTGGTGGAAGGAACTAGAGGGTCAGCAATCCTTGACTTGTTATTGACCAATAGGGATGACTTAGTGGATAAAGTGGCAGTTACGGGAACTCTGGGGGAAAGTGACCACGTCATACTTGAATTCTTGATTAGGAAGGAGACAAAAGTCGAGCGTAGCCATACACGTACTCTGGATTTTAGGAAAGCTGATTTTAATAAACTCAGAACTATAATAAGTAAGGTCCCGTGGCAAGGGAGCCTAAAAAGAAAAGGAGTGCAGGATGGGTGGGAGTATCTAAAAAATGAAATTTTAAAGGCACAGTTACAAACAATTCCAACAAGGAGAAAAGATAGAAGACAACAGAGGAAACCAATGTGGCTCCACAAAAAGCTTATTGATGAACTGAAAACAAAAAGGGATACATATAGGAAGTGGAAGGAAGGCCAGGCTACAAAAGAAGAGTACAGACAAGTGGCGCAGAAGTGCCGAAATGGCGTCAGGAAGGCTAAAGCTGTGAATGAGCTGAGATTAGCGAGGGATGCTAAAAGCAATAAAAAGGCTTTCTTCAGATACGTGAGTAGTAAAAGACAGAGGAAAGAAATGGTGGTTCAACTGCTTAATGAGGATGGCAAATTGATAACAGACGACAAACAAAAGGCTGAAGTGCTCAATTCCTACTTTGCCTCGGTCTTCTCCCAAAAGCGGATCTATGACCCCCCTGGAAAAAGTGAAGCAGAAGTTGAGGGGGCAGGATTGCAGTTTGAGATTGATAAACAAATGGTCAAAGAACACCTAATTTCCTTGAATGAGTTCAAATCCCCAGGGCCCGATGAACTGCATCCAAGAGTAATGAAGGAGCTAGCGGAAGAACTCTCAGAACCTTTGTCTATTATCTTTGCAAAATCATGGAAGACGGGTGAGGTGCCGGACGACTGGAGGAGGGCTAACGTTGTCCCTATCTTCAAAAAGGGCAAAAAGGAGGAACCTGGGAACTACAGACCAGTCAGCCTGACATCCATCCCTGGGAAAATTCTGGAGCAGATTATAAAGAAGTCAATCTGTAAACACCTTGAAATCAATGCAGTGATTACTAGAAGCCAACATGGATTTGTCAGGAACAAATCCTGTCAGACTAATTTGATCTCATTTTTTGATAGGATAACCTCCCTTGTGGACTGTGGGAATGCTGTGGATGTCATATATCTTGACTTCAGCAAAGCTTTTGACAAAGTACCACATGACATTCTGATTAACAAACTAGCTAAAAGTGGGCTAGATGGAACAACTATTAGGTGGATCCACAGTTGGCTACAGAATTGGACTCAAAGAGTACTTATCAATGGAACCTTCTCAAACTGGGGAGAGGCAACGAGTGGGGTGCCGCAGGGCTCAGTCCTGGGCCCAGTGCTCTTCAACATTTTTATTAATGATTTGGACGAGGAGGTGCAGGGAACGCTGATCAAATTTGCAGATGACACCAAATTGGGTGGGATAGCTAATACCCTGGAAGACAGAAACAAACTTCAAAGTGATCTTGATAGGCTGGAGTGCTGGGCTGAAAACAACAGAATGAAATTTAATAGGGATAAATGCCAAGTTCTACATTTAGGGAATAGAAACCAAATGCACAGTTACAAGATGGGGGACACTTGGCTCAGCAATACTACAAATGAGAAAGATCTTGGAATTGTTGTAGATCACAAGCTGAATATGAGCCAACAGTGCGATATGGCTGCAAGAAAGGCAAATGCTATTTTGGGCTGCATTAATAGAAGTATAGCTTCCAAATCACGTGAGGTACTGGTTCCTCTCTATTCGGCCCTGGTTAGGCCTCATCTAGAGTATTGCGTCCAGTTCTGGGCTCCACAATTCAAGAAGGACGCAGACAAGCTGGAGCGTGTTCAGAAGAGGGCAACGAGGATGATCAGAGGTCTAGAAACAAAGCCCTATGAAGAGAGACTGAAAGAACTGGGCATGTTTAGCCTGGAGAAGAGAAGATTGAGGGGAGACCTGATAGCAGTCTTCAAATACTTAAAAGGTTGTCACACAGAGGAGGGCCAGGATCTCTTCTCGATTCTCCCAGAGTGCAGGACACGGAATAACGGGCTCAAGTTAAAGGAAGCCAGATTCCGGCTGGACATCAGGAAAAACTTCCTGACTGTTAGAGCAGTGCGACAGTGGAATCAGCTACCTAGGGAAGTTGTGGGCTCTCCCACACTAGAGGCATTCAAGAGGCAGCTGGACAACCATCTGTCAGGGATGCTTTAGGGTGGATTCCTGCATTGAGCAGGGGGTTGGACTCGATGGCCTTGTAGGCCCCTTCCAACTCTGCTATTCTATGATTCTATGATTCTATGGAATATTTACAGGATTCATTTAATACAATAAGATCCACAGACAAGTTAAGTTGTACTGATTTGTGCATGTTTGTTGGTATAGTTGGTTTTCATATTCCTGTTTGTATTTTTTTTTTAATGTGAGCCACATTGAGCTGATGAAAGGCTGCATAGAAATCTTTTAAATAAAGAAGTGGTTCAGAATCTAAACACTTAAAGTGGCTTGATAGTTTAAACATGTGTATGGCTTACAATTTATTTGACATTTATTTTTATATAACTGCATACTAGATGCCAGCAGATTTATTCTTGATGAAAGATAGATAAATGCTTCAACTTCTTTGAATAGAAATTGATGTTTATACAACCAGGAAAGTCAAATATTGTTAATCTGATTTTTTTAAATGTATCGTACATAAGCAAAATGCTTGTTTGCTTAATATGATTGTTCTTTTATGACTGATTTTGAGTATGAAAGCATTATGTATGACAGAATCCTAAGCATGTTTACTCAGAAGTAACGCCCTCTGAATTCAATGGGCCCTTGCTGGATGGGAACCTGAAACCCTCCAGATGTTGCCGGACTCTAACTCCCATCAGATCTAGCCAGCATGCCCAATGGTTAGAAATGATAGGAGCTGTAGTCCATTCTGGAGGGCTACAGGTTCCCTAATTCTGATTGCTCTATGCTTAAGATTTCAGCCTTAATTTTCTATGTCTGAGAGCAAGCAGTCTGTTTTTATTTGGCAGATTTCAAGTGTTCATAAATAATATTGTATATGATGGGGGAAATACAGAAGACTATGATTGAATCCTTATTCTCCATTCATTATGTTCAAGCAATCTAAGTAAGAGAATGTTGCCTAATTTCAGATACTGAACTAATGCAATACGAATGGCAGAAATGCTAAAATAAGTAGGAATTACAAATGTTGCACATCATTGTGGTCCCTATTGACACAGTGCTTATCCATGGTTTATTCTCACCATCATTATTAGATGTTTATATTCTGCCTTTCATTCTTTAAAAGCTAACACACACACCCTCCAAAAACCTCATTAGGCACATTATAGCAGTGCCTGAGGTGATGAGAATCATGAGGTAATTGCAGTTCCGGAAGCAGCACAGGAGTCTGGACTCTTGCATTGCTCCCAGCTGGCAGGTGGTGAGGAGCCATGGGGGAAACCCAGGGCTGGGGGGGAAAACGATGAACGGTTTGCACTTCATTTATTAGCCTTTTGTCTTCTTGTGGCTTTTACTCTATCCTTGCATATCTTCTGACTTCCAGTGTAGTCTTATACTAGCCTCAATAAATATGCTATTTTTCAAGGTGCCACAGGACCATTTTTAGATCAAATTATTTATTGGTGCTGAAATGCTTTGGCAGACAACTGAATGTACCGGTGAAACTTTTTGGCAGTTTTATATAGGGGCGCAATTTTGGAAAGGCCAGTATGGGAAGGGAGAAATAGGGCCTTTGGGCTTTGTTGAATTTTGTCCCCCCTCATCCCTACCCACTTACTGAAACCTAAAATGGTGCCACTAGTTATTGATGGTACAATATGTTTTAATATAATATTTTCCAAATCATGACAAATGAAAAAATACAGCTTGTTCATACTGTGTTATTATTGAATTAGCTATACTTGCTGACTTGCTGAGCAGATGTAAAAGGTAAAAACTATATTACTGTACTGCAAAGTTAGATCTCCAAACAGGGATTCTAAGAATTACAAAAATAACATTTTCAAAAGACATGCACTTCAGATATCTTTATCCTTAAAATCCTACTCTTGGATTTTAGGTTCTGATTTATACAAGGAAAATCTACACTAAGTGGAACACTCCAACCCCCAGCTAAATGCTGGCTGAAGGGGTTAGTGTAGAAGTGCTGCTCTGCTGGTGGCATGGCCCAACTACCTCAGAGGCCCAGTGAGTGTAGAACAACCTCCATCCCACGGGTCTAATCCGGCTCGCTCATGGCGTTTCCCAATCTGGCCCAATCAAACTAAGTTTGAATCCTGTCAAGGCAGAAGCACTGTGGGTGGATGGATCACAGGCCTAGAAAATAGGTCAGTTGCCTGACCTGGATGAGGTTGCACTCCTTTGAAGGAACAAGTGTGTAGGAAGTACTAGATTCATCTGAGGAAACACTTCGGAGGGTACCACATACTCCTGAGGTTTGTCTCCTGAGATTCTCTTCAGAAGCACTTGCAGCAGAGCTATATGCAGGCCCTGCCCACTCTCTAAACCCCACTCCTGGCATGGAAGCTACCGGTAGGGTGACCATATGAAAAGGAAGGAAGGGCTCCTGAAGCTTTAACTGTTGTGATAAAGAGGGAATTTCACCAGGTGCTGCATGCATACAAATGACACCTGCTGAAATTCTCTTTTCTATACAACTGTTAAAGATACAGGAGCCCTGTCCTCCTTTTCATATGGTCACTCTAGCTACCAGGGGCTTGGGAGGAGCCGGGGAGAGGAATTCCTTTGATGACTCTGCCCTATAGAAGTACAGATGTTCCCACTGGTAGTGGAGCCTGAAACAGGATCCAAAGCCTTGTTTTCCCAACATGTCCACAAATCAGACCTCTGAATTACACCAGCCTGGAGCTGATGTTGTTCTACCATTTAGCAAAAGAAAGAAAAAGAAAAAGAAACTGCTTGAAAAGAAGAAAACACCGCCCCCTCACTTCTCACCCTGGCCACAGAAGGCTGAAATGGCTTGGGACGTGGAAATCTCTCCCACTGATCCCAATTTAGTTTATTTTTTCCCAAGAGCAGAAAAATGATATTTTAGAATTTGATTTAGTAGCTTTTTGTAATGAATCTTTTATCATTTGTTTTTATTATGTCTTTGAAGAGTGTGTTGTTATGGTTTGGTTTGTATCTATTGGTTCATTGGTGCTTCACAGAGAGCCTACTCTATTCGTTTGGGAAATGGTTACAAAAATTCAGCACTAGAAAGTATGGGACAGGTAACAGCCATCCCTTGTATTGACTTCTCTTCATCAAGTGTAGGCTTCAGCGCTGTTAATTATTCTCTTTGATGTTAAAGAAATAAATAGGCCAGGCCTTAATACACTGTTCCAAGTAAAATACCACTAAAATTGGTGTTGATGGAAGAGTTAGGAAGATTGGAGCCAAAGGGCGCAGTGTTAAAATTGCTTACAGCAGCTTCACTGAATTCTCATTCATGGTAGTTTCAGGACTATAGTTCCATGTAAAATCCTTGTCTTTGTGATTAAATGGGTATTTTGTTTAAATTACAGTATTTATGTTCTTTTGGTGTTTCATAACAGTGGATTTTCTCTGAGATTTAAGATGGCTTCACACATTAAGTCTTTTGGCCACAGTGTGTGTACATGTGATGTGAGCAGCAAGTCTTACAAGTGGGTGTAAGGCTTACTTTTAATCTGATGCTAAATGCCAGCAAAAATACCATCCCCTTTCTCACCCTCCTGTCTGAAGCGGAGCTTTTGCTTGGAGAAGCATGGATACTTCCCACATCTGCAGCCCTCCTCTTCAGGAATCTTTTTCTCTTATCATTAATTGCAGTACAAAGGAGTGGTTTTCATGAAGAACACAGCTGGAGAGCGAAGGGTAAAACCTCTCCTTTCTGTATGCTGCTGTTTCAATAAAAACCAGCCCGCCTCCTCAGTGCTTACTATTAAATAAACAAAAAACCCTGAAGCAATTGGCAGCAACACATTTAGCATCACATATAGTTAAGGAGGCCAGGTGTCCTACTTTACAGAGGACATTCCTCTATTTGAAGCTGTCCTGTCCAAAGAATTACAAGGAGGTTGAGCAGCAGTGGCCTTGAAGTTGCCCACCAACAGTTAGCAGCACCTGGATAGCAGACTGAGCAAGGCAGACAAGTTGCCTAGTCAGTCTTCTCCATTATAGCGGCAAGATGTATTATATTTTTATTTGTGTCTATATATTGTGCTATACATTTGCATACGGAAATGTTATGTAAATTGGAGTCCTTTTTTGCCTTTTTTTTTGGTGATATATTTTCTGTGTGTGTGTGTGTGTGTGTGTGTGTGTGTGTGTGTGTTGATGCATAAGTGGCCACTCTACATGTAGTTAGTCCCCAAATCAGAGCTGAGTGCATTTTGAAAGGACAGTGAATTTATTCCTATACTGGATGGGGAATGCTTGGAGTTATAAGACATTTTTCTGTCTAAACATGCATAAAATTGCACCTTAAGCCTCTTATTCAGTGAGTCACATGAAGTAAATAATGTACTGTAAACATTTTTCCCCGATAGAACAAAAACTGTTTTTTGTTTGTTGCATTCGGATCCTACCTTTCCACCAAATGGTGCTGAAAGCGGCTAATAGCAATAATGCAGATACAGTAAAATATAATATAAGGAGAATAAGCCAACAATAAAATAAATGAGTAAATAACATAAAAAAGAAGGAAAGACATTACCCCCCTAAAAACAACAACCTTAAAACTGATGGCAATATCTTTAAAGGTCGGCTTAGGTGACAATGGACTGTCTAATAAAAATGTCTTTGCTTGCTGGTGTAAGGTCATCAGAGACAGGTCTAGCAAGGAGTACCAGATCCTGGGAGCAGCCACCAAGAAGGCCCTCAATGCCATTAACTGGACTAGGGCTTGCACCAGAGCGCAGTAAGTGGAGATGAACTTGCTGAGCATGGGGCATGGCTATGGATGGTGCCAGAGTGGCTAGAACATCAAGATGGTAAGGCTAGGAATCCAAGAAATTCAAGTTCAGTTTCTGCTCTGCCACCCTCTTTATGTGAAAACACAAGGCTCACCTACGATTTTGGCATTTCAGTGTATTTTTTGCTTCATTTTGAATACATTGGGTTAACATTTACTGTGGTCACTGCCCAAATGTTACACTATGGATATTGTCTTGTAAACTGGGATTCTATTTAATTGAGTAGCTCTCCACTTTTTTAAAGCTTGTTCTAAAACTTTGAACTAGTTGAACACTGAATTACATCTATATAAGAATATGTTAGTGTAATATTTATTACTAGAGATCTACCTGACTGATTTTGTTCATTTTTTAAACTGAAGCTTGAGCTGAGTAAATGTGCAGAAAATTGTGAATGTTTGAGAAAGTTCAAAGCTTGAGCTTTAATAGCCAAACAGTATGTTTCTGCACCCTGGCCAGGAGCCTGAGGCAGTTGGGGAACTACAGCTCCCACAAAGCTGCACACTGTGCAGGCACACAGGGAGAAAAATACAAAGGTGGGGACAGAGGGAGGGCCTTGGGCTTTGCAGCAGAGATGGTTGTACAGGAGACCACAAACATTCTGAGGCAACAGCAGAGGAGAAAAAGAAGTGGCTCTAAGAAAATCAGGGTTTTAAAATGTGGGGTGAGAGGGAAAAGGTGGACTTGAGGCCTGAGGGGAAGAAACAAATATCATTCAGCAGTAATGGGTGTAAGGAATCAAGGGCCAAAAGTCCTCTGTCGTGTTGAAGGAAAGTAACCTCCATAAAGCTTCTGGAGTACTGATATTGCAGGTGTCAAAGAAAAGTTTGGCCTTCAGACTACTAGCACATGGAGACATGGGCATTACACTAGGTGGTCTATTAGAGCAAATGTCAGCATGGTCATGTTTTAATTTGTTAACTAGTTTCAAAAGCTAATTGTATATAATTCCACTGGAGGTGCTTAGCCTATCTATTGTAATAGATGCCTCTTTACTTGTCCTATTGTTTTCTCAAGAACTAATAGAATTAGCACAGCATATTTTTATTGTCTTTATATGTATTTTATTACCAGTTCTTTCATGTGGCCTATGTCCTCATCAAGTTTGCAAATTCTCCTCGTCCAGATCTGTGGGTATTAGAAAGATCAATAGACTTTGGAAGAACCTATACACCGTGGCAATATTTTGCCTGTGAGTATCAATTTTAAAAGATTTTAGAATTTTAGAATTTTTTAGGAAGGGCTTTACATTGTTTTGATGTAGTAGAGATTCCCCCATAGGAGGTTAATAACATAAGAATATGTGCTACCTTACAGAATCATGAAATCTTTTATTCTAAAATCTCTCTAGTTGTGTTCAGGAGAGACCAATCTTCAAATTATCATCAGATATACCACTAAACCATGGGTTTGCATTCATGTCTTCTCCATATGTGAAGGAAGGAGATGGAAAGCTTCTATTTTTGATTTGGGATTAACCAGAGTGTCCTGTTACATCCAAACTGTGGTTTATTCTTCTAACTGTGATTAAGACAAACAAATTATGATCAAGCGGTGTTTTTAGAACCTTGTTAACTAACTGCAATTAGTAACCTATAATTTCCAAGTTCAAATGAGAGGGGGATTTTCAGTTTATTGAAACTTTAAGTAGACATTCTGTTTCCTCCCCTCACATGCAAAAGAGATGGAGAGAAGAGTGGGAACATGAGAGCCCATGGTTTAGTATTAAATTTGAACCAGGACCAAGTATTGGTGACAACTTCACCATAATTATAGATGAATATTTAACAACAGATGGCTAAATATTTACAGCCTTTTAATGAAAATGTTTTAGGGATGAAGGCCACAATCCTTTGTAGTAGAGTTAAGGTGTAATCCTATGCATGTTTAGACAGAAAAAATGTCCTACAACTCATCCTACAAGTCCTACATGGCTGGCTTGGGAATGTTGGGATTTATCAGACTTTTTTCTGTCTAAACATGTGTAGGATTGCACCCTTAGTCAATTAAATTTTATGGGTTTAGGCATGCTAACCTCTACATAGGATCAGGCTGAAAGGTTGGAGCATAATGCATAGTTAAGGCAGAAGTTGATGTCAGTGGGACTTAATTTGATGTCAGTGGGACTTTTGTCCCTAACCGCATGCTGAATTGTTTCCATTATATCCCAAGGTTAAAAAAGAAGAAGAGGTGGATACAGACCTCTTCAAAGCTGGGGCATTAGTGACCATCCCTAACCAAATGGGGGCACTGCATGCCCTGTTTTTTCCTTGACCATTTCTCTGACTCAAACTCCTTGAAAAACTTTGAATAAGCCAAATGACTACCTGACATAACTTTGTAAGAATAACAGCAGGCCTTGGGGAGGTCAAGGGCCAGGACCTGAGTTACCAAGGCTGCCTCTCCTTAGTGTAAGCTGCTGTTGGGCCTGGAGGATACCTTGCATGTTACTGGTGAACAGTGTTCCCAGGACCAGGAAACACACTTAAAACATATCAGAGACGGAGATAAAGGTGTTTTCCCCCCTATTAGATTCTAAGGCAGACTGTTGGGAACGTTTCGGAAAGGAAGCTAATGCTCGTGTTCGGAATGATGATGACATCATTTGCTCTACAGAATATTCTCGGATTGTGCCTTTAGAAAATGGAGAGGTAAGTCCCAGACAACAATAGCAATCATACATTGCTTAATACTTCACCTTTCGATGATGGTGTTTAAGAGATTTTGCACACAGTATTTCAATAATTGTACCATAACAAACCTATAAGGCAGGAGATGGGTTCTTAATGAACAATGAACAATCTTCCTTTTATCTGCATCTACCATTGGTGCCCATTTCACTCATCCACTTGTTCTGTGATGTCTTGGTGAATGTATTGATCTAGTATTTGGAGATTACAGGCTATTCTCCCCAGCCCTGCTACAAGCTCTCCCTGAGGCAACTTTGCACATGTGCTGACATGTTGCACCCCTTCTCCTTACTGTGTTGCCCCCCCCGTCTCTTCCCTCAATGTGCTCTCCTTCACACATCATGACCTTCCTTCGCCTTCCAGCCACAGTGTCACGCTCCCTTCCCCTTCCCATTCTACCCTCCTTTCCTTTACTCTGTTGCACCCTGCCCCTCCTTACCTTCCTGGAGGCAATCTCCTGCGACACCTCTCCCACAATGCTTTGAGGAAGAACTTGCCTCATGTGGGAAAGCTTGCCCTGAATCTCCCCCCCCCCCAAAAAAAAAACCTATCAGAAGTGCTACTGACCACCCCTTGCTTAACTACTGGTTACGACTTTTTGGAAAAGTAAAGAAAGATGGAAAACAGTTACTTTGAGGTGACCATTCTCCATTAAAAAGGACTGTGTCTGTTCACATTTTTATATGGGCCGAGAAGGATCTCAATCAGGGCTGAGCATCTCGCAAGCTGCATGAGGCCCTCTCATGGCTGTTTTTGTGCCCCCCTGCCTCTGTTGAATCTACTGTGGCAGTAGCAGATATCAGGGCAACTTTGAAAGGGGAGCACCTGCCTTGTTTGCAAGCAGAATTGCACTCCCAGAAGCCTTGAAATTCTGTTTGGAAGCCAAGGCATGTGGTCTTCACAACCTTATTTCGTGTTTTTTTGCTGTTCCCACAGCTGCAAATTCAGTGGTAAATGCAGCAGTTACAGCAATTGTGGGAATGGCAGGGGTGGGGCAATGTGACCCCTGAACCTGCCCACCTCTGATTTAAATAAACACCTTGGTCTTGACTTGGTAAGCATTCATTCATTCATAAAGTTAATTTCTTTTTCCTTACACTGGGACTTCCTGTACTAATAAATGCTTATTAGCATGAGTAAAGATTCCAGCCAGCTCCTAAAATAGTATAGTGCCAAGAACTGAGTTCTGAGTTAGTGCAGCGCATTATTCTACAATGAGCTCTTGTTAAAAAAAATTTCGAAGCATTTTCTTTAATCGGTAGAAAAACCTGTTCTTGCTTATGGGGAAATTCCACAACAACATTTAGTATTTTCTTGCTGCCATAAACAACTATTAATCAGAAGCCCTCATTTGCTCCCAGCTATCATGACTCTTTGTACTACAAATCCAAAACATTGTGTGTTGGTCAAATCTTTCGTATCAACTCATCTTTTAATAACACAATTGATGATTAAGGAAATGGAAATAACTATTATTAATATTTGCAGTAATTATAACTATTCTTTAAAGTTCATTAGGGATTAAACCATTTCACTTAGGGGTTTTTCTGGACATAGAGTTCCAGTCAGTTAGGTGGACAACAGTGGGGATTCTTACATATTGCAAATGGAACAGGGTTCCTTCAATATCCTTTGAGACAGGAATGGAGAGGCCTGGCAGCATCTTGCCCTGATCCTTCCCCCCATGACATGTGGTCGGGGAGAGCTCTTATCTCCAGTCAGCTGGCTCCCTTTCTCAGTGCTTTGCAGGGGGAAGCAATTGTCTCTAATCAGCTGCTGATCAGAAATGAGAGCTTTTCCCTATATGGTAGACGGCGTGGAGCCGGGGTAGAAACTGTACGGTAATTCAGTCCTGCTTACTTCTGAGTAGGCATGCAAAGGCTTGCCCTTATTAGTGAGTAGACATTTAATTTCAGTCATTACTTTCTACATTTATAGTAGGGCATGCTTCTTACTATAAATTGATAACAATAGAATTTAGGGCTGGGGTGGATTTTTCTGCCCTACCCACTTTTGCCTCAGGCCCTGCCTATTACTGGAATGCAGCCCCCAAGAGAACGCTATTAATTTGTATGTGGTTTTACAGTTGATCTCTGTCTGTCTCTCCCTCTCATTAGATTGTTATATCCTTGGTAAATGGTCGTCCAGGAGCAAAAAACTTCACCCATTCTCCCGCACTTAGAGAATTTACTAAAGCAACGAATATTCGTTTACATTTCCTCCGAACCAATACCCTTCTCGGACACTTGATATCTAAAGCTCAACGGGATCCTACAGTGACACGCAGAGTGAGTAAATCTTCTCTTTTGATGGAATTGAAATCATAATGGCTCTGAAGAGTCATGAAGCCCATGAGATCTGCTACTGGAAAGATCTCTGTATCTGCAAAATGTTTGTGCAGTTTTAGGCTAGCTTTATCTTGGGGAAGGAGAGGGAGAATACATTCCCCTATTAACTTTATTTTAAAATCATTTTTATTATAACTTTAAACCACATAAAACAATAAAAAACACAAGTGTAACTACATACTTTAAAGGCCTCAGTTTCAAATATTACAACATTTAAAAAAAGAAAAAAGGAGCAAATTACACTTCAGTAAAGACAGACCAGATATCCAAATATAAGACCATTTGTGAATGGTGCCTATATACCACGCTTTCAAATGTTGCTAGTGTTGTTAGGTCTTCAATCCATTACATTATAGGCAGTGAGTTTTTAACTTTCCAATATTGTAGTATTAGTCTTTTAGCAGTGGGTATAAAAAATCCATTTATGCTAACTGTGTGTTATATTCCTAGAAGAAATTTAAGGGAACATGTACATCAGAAAATATTAAAGCGCTTACCAATACAAAGTTTATTCATCTGATGACTTTCTCGCCCAAAGAGGCAACTATGGGGCATTTCCAAAACATATGAATAAAAGAAGAATTAATTGTATGATACCTCCAACAATTAGCGGAGTTAGACAACCCTTTGTTAAAGAGACATTGTGGCATCCAACAGTCTCAAAACAAAAAGCTTTTGCTGAATAACATGTAACCACAGACATATCAGATACCAACGCCAAAAAGGTGGTCCATTGATTAGACAAAATAGGACATACCAATTCCCTGTTCCATTCTTGCTGAAGACTTTATGAGAAACAGGGAGGAGGAAACTTTTGAACAGAAACCTCAATTATGTATTATGTTATGGTTACTTGTTTGAGGACTAAATGCCTAACAAAAAGTCAAAAGTATTTCTGTTTGCATGATCTTACATATGGAGGGATTTTGTAAGAAGTCATGGCTATTGATTTGTCTAGTCCGGTTCACTCTGCTCTAACTGGCAGTGGCTCTACAAAGGGTTAGGTGGAGATGTCTTTCCCTGCTATCCTACCCAAGACCCTTTTTTAAAAATTGGAGATGACAAAAAAAATGGAGATGACAAAAAATGAGACCTTCTACATGCAAAACATGAGCTCTTCTCCCTTTGAGCAATTATCTCTATATTTGTACAGATAAGTTTGTTTTTGCCTTGAGGGCTTTTGCCCAGTTATTATCTGCACAAGGAAATCAGTGTTGTTCTCTTGGAACATGGAATGCATGAGGTGGGTTAAACTGCTGTAGAGGGTTGATGCATGAAAAGAACTTGCAATGGGAGCAAGAGGCTGTACTTGATAACCTCCTGGTTAATTCTCTTTGAGTGATTCTGTGACCATTTGTGCTGCTTTTTAGTTATAAAGGATCCCTAAAGCAAACATGTACAGCAGAAAGAAAGCTCCCCAGTCCCTTCCTTATATATAAAACAGGAGGGAATGATATGCCACACATTGACTAGGGTTTTTTATACTAAACAGGAAGCATGAGTGACCTGTCCTGCTTATTTTCACATACCTTCAAAATGGGGAATTCCACATTTCCTCATCGTAAAATGTATGAGTAGCCTTTATCATTAGGAACATGCGTATTTCCCAACAGAGGTGGAAAACCCTTATTTTGAACATTCCTGAAGAAGCATGAAAATGGGAAGCACAAGTGACACAGGCCCCCTGTTCACTACAGGATTTGTATTGTGTAAAGCCATGCTTTATATCAGAGAAGAGTGGGATGCATATTGTAAGAGCCCTTAGGGACCCAGGAAAATGCAGAAAAGTGGTCTAAGCGGATTATGGTTTTATCACAACAATATTAGCATCAAGCTAGTACTTACAGTGAGGTCTACCTCAACTTAATGGCTACCTGATCAGGTCTAGCTTGTGTGTAGAGACAGTGCAAGAGTCTTCAATAAATCCTGGGTTACAACTGCTCCAGATTCTAGTATGCTAGAATTGCTAGGAAAACACAGAGTGGAATTCATATATATATATATATATATATATATATATATATATATATATATCAGAATTTGTAAGATAAAAAAATAATCTTATTTTTTTGTAAGATAAAAAAACAAACAAGAGGCAGCTGGACAACCATCTGTCGGGTATGCTTTAGGGTGGATTCCTGCATTCAGCGGGGGGTTGGACTCGATGGCTTTATAGGCCCCTTCCAACTCTACTATTCTATAATTCTATGAACTCCCCTGCTGATGCAACTTTTTGCCTTTCCTGGTTACTGAGGATAAGGCAACAAGGTTACTTTTGGCCTTCTCCCTTCTACTGTACATCAGTTCAGCTCAGGTAGGGTGGGGAATCTTTCTTGCACTTTCTTAACTGTACACAGAAGTTGTTATAACTATTGACATTTTCATTGAGTCAGCCCAAACTGAGTACAGCATTATCTGCCGTGCGTGTATTGGTGGCAGGGAGTGGTGCTAAGATAACAAGTTATTAAGCTCTCTGAACACCATTGGGGTTAGTAGTGCTTGCAAATTACTACTTTTAGCCCAATACTATGTATATTTACTCAGAAATAAATCCACTGAATACAATGGGATTTACTCGCAAATTGGTGTGCATAGGAAAGTAGCCTTGCAAACCTGTGCATGTCTACTCAGAAGTAAGTCCCACTGAGGGTAGATAGGATTGAAGCTTTACTCTTAGTCCTGAGGATTGACCTCTCCTGCAGGATTATATTGGAAAAACCATCAGGTGTACAAGACATATGACTAAACATTCCTGGAGAATGACTAACAATTTTAGTTTATAAGGCAAGTATACATTACCTTAGGCCCCTAGTCAATGTCATGAATATTGAGGAGGAAATTGCCTTTATCACATTCCATCTTTAGTTGATACTGCTGTAATGCCAAATCAGTGTCCACAGATGGTTAACCTATGACTGTTTGAAACCATGTCTTCACCAAATGGGCGTGGAAGGTGTTACCTAACACATCATTTTGAGGATCTCAAGTTGAATAGGATTTGGAAATGTGTAGGTACTATGTAATGAAAGTGGACTTCTTAAATTTTGGTATACCGTGGGTGGTATGCAGGTGCTTCCTATCCTGAATGTAACAAAATTGGAAATCCAATCCCAGATACTGAATAACTTGTCAAGTCTTGGACAAGTTGGAATGCAACCAGAACAAAATCTTAACCAACTTGGGGACCCCTAGATGCACCCCAACCCAGTACCTATGGTTATTTTTATTTATTTATTTATTTATTTATTTATTACATTTTTATACCGCCCAATAGCTGAAGCTCTCTGGGCGGTTCACAAAAATTAAGAAATAAGTTAGAAATAAGATCCCAAGCTTGGACCATCACTATATGTCAGCTGATGTTTAATTTTTGGTTAAAACGTAAGAGAATGCCAGAAAATGATTTAGCAAAATAATGTTACCTGGAACAACTGG
This sequence comes from Elgaria multicarinata webbii, assembly GCF_023053635.1. Classification (NCBI taxonomy): domain Eukaryota; kingdom Metazoa; phylum Chordata; class Lepidosauria; order Squamata; family Anguidae; genus Elgaria; species Elgaria multicarinata. The sequence goes on from NC_086177.1 coordinate 57,779,060, forward strand.
GCTTGAGTTCATCAAGGGACAGAAGAAACTGAGGACAGAACAAATCAGTTACTGAGCTACCAATCTTGTTTCTGTTATCTAGTACTACTACAGTATAAAAGACATCAGCGTTGGTGGACAGTGTGTTTGCCATGGACATGCTGATGTCTGTGATGCAAAAAGTGATCCAGATTCACACAGGTAAGGGAACTTAATGGTGCAATCAAAAGAACTGTGCTTCTAAAATGATTGCTTTATTGTTGTGAAATGATGATGCCTAATGCAATATTCCTCATAAAATCAGAATTCATTAAAGGCCATTTAGCACATTACTGTTTCTGAGAGGGATATTGATCCCTGTGTCAGAAAGTGGATGTATTTTATAACATCTGATAATGGCTTGCATGCGTCTGTGCCACCTGTACCTGTGTCAAATTGGCCTTTTGATCTGTATACTTTGGTGAAAAATACTGTGCCATCAATAAAATATTCCAAAATGTACACATTTTGGAATAACAAATATGAAGAAGCCATTATATGTGTTGAGCGTGTTTTCATATTCAGTAAAATTTGTTATATGAATCTCTTTTCTCTAAGGGCCTTGCTAGACGAGGCCTTAGCGCGCTTTGAGGCCCAGTTTCCCTGCTGTGCGTCCACATGACGCACAGGGGAATCCGGGCCCAGGCCGCACTGAAGCCTCCCCTAACGCACCATAAGCGAATTCGCTTATGGTGCACCTTTTCCGCAGGGTCCGTGGCTTTTTGCAGCCACTCACTACTCGCGAGTAGCTGGAAAAAGCCACGGACTGGGCACAGCGCTCATATGAGTGCTGTGCCCATCGGGCCGGGGGGGGATCCCGGGGGGGGGAAGGCCAGACCCGGTAGGAGAGATTGGGATGGCGCAGGGCAACATGGGACAGGGAGGGATGGCGCAGGGCGACACGGGACAGGGAGGGATGGCGCAGGGCGACACGGGACAGGGAGGGATGGCGCAGGGCGACACGGGACAGAGAGGGAAGGCGCAGGGCAACACGGGACAGGGAGGGAGGGCGCAAGGCGACACGGGACAGGGAGGGAGGGCGCAGGGCGACATGGGACAGGGAGGGAGGGCGCAGGGCGACACACGGGACAGGGAGGGAGGGCGCAGGGCGACACGGGACAGGGAGGGATGGCGCAGGGCGGCACGGGACAGGGAGGGATGGCGCAGAGCGACACGGGACAGGGAGGGAGGGTGCAGGGCGACACACGGGACAGGGAGGGATGGCGCAGGGCGACACACGGGACAGGGAGGGATGGCTCAGGGTGACACACAGGATAGGGAGGGAGGGCGCAGGGCGATACACGGGACAGGGAGGGAGGGCGCAGGGTGACACATGGGATGGGGAGGGATGGCGGGGAAAGAGGGGGCAGGGGGCAGGGGGCTTAATTTAAAAAAGGGTGGGGGGCTTAAGTAAAAAAAAAAACACTTACCTTCTCCGAAGTCTTCGGGGCGCACGTAACCCCTTTAACAACAACAAAAAAAGGCCGACGCTGCAGGGCTTCCGTAGTCCCCGCGCAGCGGCCGTCTAGGAGGCGGGGCGGCGTGCGCTAAAGTTAGCGCGCCGTCACCACGCCTCCCTGCCGGCTTATCCGGCAGGGTCTAGCAAGGCCCTAAATAACCTCATTGTCCAAATTCATTTTGACTGCTCTCGTGAACACAGTAAAGCTGCTTGAATTCCATAGAAGTTTAAGGTGGCCATATGTAAAAAAAGGACATGAAATTTCACTTGTGTCATGTAAGCTACTCATGCTGAAATCACCTAACAATTTTAAGGGCACAGGAGCTCTGTCATCTTTTGGATCTGACTACCTCCAATACCAGTGGGATTTAAGCAGCCTCAGAAAACAATCCTATGGTCCTTGGGAGGGTGTCCCAGAAGCCATTGGATATGGTGGATTTCCCCTTCTGAAAGCAGAGAGAGAGGCCCACCCTTGGAGGGGGAAATCCAACTACAGTTTCCCCTCCCATCTACCGTGAAAAACAGGTACCAATGTGAATGTCAAATGAGAATTAATTACTTAAACATCCAGGTACCAATGTGAATGTCAGCACAACACTTGTGGGGAAACCTGTGACCATTGCTGCCCTGGATACAACCAGAAACACTGGCAACCTGCAACACCCAGCAGCACAAATCTCTGTGAATGTAAGTAATATAGAAATATGCTTTCTGAATGCTTATAGTGGTACATAGGTTTAAAGTGTGAAGAGCTAATGTCCTCAAGATTATCACAGATAATCCAGCAAGCCCCCCAAAGGCCAGATTTCCTCATGATGGCCTATCCAGAACCAACCATGCTGTTAGTATTTGAACATAGAAGTAGCAGTTTGGTTTTGTTGGTTTCAATAGGAGATGCCCATTAACGTTGGCTGTCTAACTCTTTGTATCTTGTTCAGATCAAACAGGAAGGGTTCTTTTCTGGAATAAAATTCTGACTCGCAATAGAGACATGCTTTGCTACTGTAAGCTATGGTTTTGACAGCCATGTTTGGGACAGTGAAGTGTGTACACGCCAGTAGTATGGAAACAGCATACAATAAAAGACTTAGAAAATATGACATACAAACATTTCAAGCTGAGCTGCCTAAATTGTTAACCTTGAAAGTGATACGCATTGCAAAAGCATTTGATAGAAAGTAGGCATGTCCGAACAAACAATACCTGAATTCCACATGAGTGATATGGAAGTTTAAGAATCTGGTTTTATTAAAAGGGCAGGATGTGAATAAGTAAATAATGTGACATATCTTTTCAAGAAGCATCAAATAAATGATCACCCAGAACTATTTGAACCCAAATATGGAGCATTTAGTTTACTTGTGACAGATAGAAAGTTTATATGAGTGCTCACAGCTATGGAGTGATGCCCTGGGCTCAATTTCCCAGAATCTTGGAATAATTTTGAGAGAAAAACAAGGCTGTCGTAGGAAGGGAAGGAAAAGCTGGTGGCAGGGGAAGCAAATATATGCTTTGGAGAGAGAGAGAGAGAGAGAGAGAGAGAGAGAGAGAGAGAGAGAGAGAGAGAGAGCAGCATCAGCAGCATATACTTGAAATCAGGCTGAGGGTTTGGTGCCCTCCAGATATTTTAGATTTCAACCCCCATCAGTCCCATCCAGCATGGCCAATGGTGTGGAATGCTGGGTGTTATAGACCAAAACATCTTGAGGACATCAGCAGACTGGGCTTGGTATGGGGAGAAGCTAGGAACCACCATCAGTAGTTGCCAAGCTGCGGACAGTCACAGAAAAGGAGAAAAAAATGGAGCCAGCTGAAGGCTGTAGAAGAAGAGCTATTTCTCCCTTTGAGAGCACCAAGAGGTTGGGAGGAAAAGGGACGTCATCCACTGAAGCCATGTGTCATCTGCCAGTATTCCAGAGCTTGGTGTGATCTGAGCTTGCCAATTTTCCAGCTGCCACAGAGATCCTGTCTTAGCTGTGGCAGCTAAGACAGGAATGGGTCACTTCAGAAGGTCTGATGCCAATTTCCCACCCTTGAATGCACCTTGAGGTGTACCCCACTGCCAAAATTGCTGCTGTTGCCAAATTGCTGCCAAAATTTGGTGTCAATCAGGTGGCAGCCATAAAGTTGCTTTTTCCTTTTAAAACAAGGCATGTGGGGAGTGTGCACCTTGTTTCAATGCATAGTTGTGCTCCTGGAAGCCCCTGGGGCACATGCCCCATATGCCTGGTTGTAAAGTGAAAAGGAAGCTTCTTTGCCAGTGCATTGGCAGCAATGCAGTGGTGGTGATTTGGGAGGCAGTGGGGACAGCAAAAGGCCAGGGAGCCATAAGCGGCCTGTGGCCGGCCCACTCCTGCTCTATGAACTCTTCTGCTGAAAGCAATTATGGTATCTCAGCGTTTTGCTTTGATGCTGCAGCAATCTGGCTCCCTGCCCTCATTCCTGTCTCCTCTAACTCAGCTGGACATCTGGCAAAAAAAAAAAAAAAAAAAATCAGCTTAGATTGACATTGCCCTTGCTTCTTGGGACACTATTTTGGCTGAAATTTGTTTGCTTGGAAAGTACTAAGAACACTAAGAAATGACACCTGTGGCTATGCAGCGCTTTAAAGCCTACAAATGACCTTTTTGTTCCCTGTAGCAAGTTTAACAAGAAAGTGGTGAGTGAGACTGTCCCAGGTGGTATAGTGTCAGACTGAACAGACTGTGATGACCTTGCTACATTTTATGGACATTTGGAATTCCTCCTCCTCCTCCTCCTCCTCCTCCTCCTTCTGTGTTTCATTGTTCATTTACCCCATTATTATAATGAAATCTAACCATTCATCTCTCAGCCTGCAACTGCCATGGACATGCCACTGACTGCTATTATGATCCTGAGGTTGAACGACGCAAAGAGAGCTTAAATCGCTATGGACAGTATCAAGGTGGAGGGGTCTGCATTAACTGTCAGGTAAAACACACACACACACACACCTACAAACACACACACACACACACACACTTTGTCATTTAGGGTACAAATAAGTGAGAATTGAAAATGGCATACCAATTTTTTTTGTCTCTTTTGGAGAATTGAGCCTAATTTTCCATCCATTGAGTCATTATTACGTTTTGATCCCTAAATGTGCAATCCTATGCATGATTACTTAAAAGTAGATCCCATTGATTTCGATGGAGTTACTAAGGAGTACTAAGTGTGTTTAGGATTGAATCCTAAAATGGTTAGTCCAAGCAATGCAATAACAACCCTTTAACTGAGTTATGCAGTCACAGGATAATGCATAAGGAAATGCATGTAAAATGTCAGGACCTAATCTCAATTAGATTTTTTTTGTCACAAACAATGACCCACTGAAATATAACCAAACAACTCCTTTTAAAGTGATATTAAACTGTTCTTAATTTATCTTATTCCTCTTTATTTTGAAATCGTACCATTAAAGACTTTCTGAAAATACCCATCAGTCTTTTCTAAAAATGCCTCCAAAATAGAAATGTGAAGGGCTGGAAAAAAAGCACCCAGAAACATTGCTGAAACTTGTATATATCTACAACCAAATAGCGGCCCCACAAATCCCTGATCTCTTGATATATAAACATCAATCATGAAAGATTCACAGAACAATCCTCTACATGTGTATACATAAGCAATTCACATTGAGTTGAATGGGACTTTTTATGAGCAGACATTGCAAGCATTTATGTGCATGTTATTTTTTAGCCACCTGAAGAGGCACAGCCAATAGCAATGTAACTAATGGGAGCAAGCCTTTCAGGATGAATAACCTATGGTTTGGCTTGCCTTGAGTCTGTGTGTGAGAAGGGATCAATTTTGGCCCATACCCTTTGACAAGACAAAGATTAATCATCCAGCACTCTGACCGTAGACATATGGCCCAAAGGTCAATGGAAAAGAAACCATACAGCTACCATGGCTCATTGTTCTTGAAAATCTGCAGTAATGGATCCCATGAGACCAAAAACGCATTGGAAGAGTGGGAGTTTCTCCATCAGACCATTAATGCAGACAACCATGCTGGTTCTGTTGAGTAGATGGGGAGGCAAGCCTATACTTGGCTAGCTGAAGAGATGAAGCCATATTTGAAATTGGGGAAGAGGTTCAGAGAAAAGCTCCATGATTCTCTAGTACAGCTTGTGCCTTTTAATGACAACTGGCCTTCAATCTGAGGCCTGGGGTCAAAGGAACCATGCAGTGCAACCATCGTGTACTTTTGATCTCATTGCTAAACTCAAAGCACTCCCTGTCAAATACATAGCTGGATATAAATAAAAGAAAAATTGTTTTTCAAGAGAAAGAGGGAAGCTCTTTGTTTTTGCTTTGACATTTCTGCGTGGAGTTTCCTCTTTGCACTTTTGCCCATGAAAGAGCATGTTAGCTAAACGTCTTCTCTGAACATCATCAAAGTGGGGAAGTATCTGGAATCTTAAGAAACTCTGTCTATTGTGATTGAGGTTGATTGCCCATAATTTGATTTTGTGCAAATGAATCTGGATGAAACTGCTTAGCCATGAAATCTAATTAGAGCTTTTCCTTCCGTATGGACGAGCTGTATAGACTGGGCTTGCCCTTTATCCTTTTGTATTATAGAAACACAATGAGAAATATTTGCCTGGGCGATAATTAGATGGAAATTGAGACATGATATGCAGAGAGAGTCTGTTTCTTTGGGAAATGATAATGATGTTCAGTATGTTCTGTTCTCTAAATCAGGCAATATCTTATTGTGACACACATTTCCTTGCTGTAGATCCAATTTTTCATGATCACCAAGTTTAAATACTTCTGCTGTCCAAATATGTTGGTGGTATGCTTTTCATTTTAAAAAAAATACTTCTTGGCTTCCTGGACTTGAAATGTTATCTGAGCTGGAAAAAATATTTTGCAGCATATAGAAATGGAAGAATATTGTTGCTGGCACTCCATCCTAACGTAAATTAAAAGAATACCAAACAAATATTAAATAAAAATCAATTAATCAAGATTTATGCCATGAATTAATCATTCATATGTAGTCATATTAATTTCACTAAATGATGATTGATTTACTTTTTTATTTTAATGGCAATGTCATGGAATCCAAGATGTCATGTAGGAAATTTGGCAATTTATGTCAGGGTTGAGCCATGGGAGCTGTCGATTTGGAACCAGGATTTGTGCCAGGCGTCAGAGCCAAGGAGGTACACTAAGGAGTCAGGCTAGGAGTTAGAACCAGGAATCAGAACTGAAAAGCAGGACGGAACTATCCAAGCAAGAGTCAGAACCACGAAACAAAGCCAAGAGTCAGAAAGAGCCAGGAAAGCGGATCATTGCCCAGGCAAAATCCCAGCTTAAACAGAATGCCTTTATAGCCCTTCCTGCTGGGGTCTTCTGGGTAGCTACTCCAATGCCTATTACTAGGGATCTTTCACAGTCCAGGGAGATGTTCCCATATGGAACCCTGGTGGCCCACCACACTGGGATAGCTATGGGGTTTTGTTTCTAAGCCCTTGGCTCCAAACAACTCCACTGCATTTCTGCTACATCAATTTCCTTCCTGGTGTATTTAAAATGCCAGCATTCAGTTCTTTTCTTGCTTATTCTTGCAATTGCACATCTCTCATGCCACCCTTTTCTCTTGCTCCATCCTGCGTAGCACAACACAGCTGGTGTAAACTGTGAGAAGTGCTCAAAGGGTTACTACCGTCCTTATGGTGTTCCAGTGACAGCAACACATGGATGTACACGTATGTTCAATTTTGCTTACCTTTAAATGATTCTCCCACACAAAAAGAAATGAATGAGAAGAATTGGCAGAGTTAATTTCTATATATTTTAGAAATGCCTATGGCCATCATACTGGTTGGGGATGTAGGAATTGTTGTCCATCACATCTGGCAGGTGCCAAGCTGGGGAAGGTCAGCACGTAGTGCTTTGATCCTAGAGTAGTGCAGAAAGCGGGAGCTTGGGGATTGGAGGCTCTAAATGCAGGCATTCGCACACACGGATACATGAATGTGCACATGCTCACATACAACCATAGCCCAACCATCCTGCTACAGATTGCTCTTATTTCATCACTAACAGGTGGGCAGGGGGAGAAGTGATCTGCATGAGGCTCTTTGGGGGAGTGAGTGGAGAGTGCAGGCATTGGGGTGGGGCGAAATTTGGAGGCAGTGGCCTGCAATAAAGCCTTGGGAGGGCCACATGTGTCCCACTAGATGCAGGCTGTACATCCCTAAGCCCGAAAAAGCTAGCACTGATGCACCAGGGGCAACTGCTCCTACTCCTAGACAAAGATGGAATAGCAACTGCTATCCATGCTCTAGTAATGTATGGATTATTGGGCTACTATAATGTGTTGGAGGTGGAGCTGCCTTTGAAGGCAGTTGGCTCAGAACATTGCAATGAGTGTTGGCTCGGACCAGCTGAATGGAATGTATCTCTCCAGTTTTTAAACAACTGATCGGGCTGTCAGTCCATTGTGAATGATTGCTGGTGCAGCTTTTTAAATCCCTGTATGGAACTGGGTACAGGAAGAACTGCCTAGTGACTAAGGGAAAGCATGGGGTAGGTGAAGCCAGGTGGCTCCTCTGGGTGCAGGCTCCGTCAAAGCTTCATCTGCCCCATGTCTTCTCCGATTGGGAAGGCATGGGGTGAGTAAAGTAAGGAAGGCCTCCTCCAAGAACCTCCTCCAAGTGCTGTTGCAGTGTCTTGCACACTAGCAACAGCCCCACCCACATCGAGGGCGTGGCCCTATCTGGCCCCACCCCTGGCCTAGTCTCACATGAACCTTGAGATCATCTTCAGGGCTCTTATTTTGGTGCCCTCCCATCTTTAGGAGGTGGTGTTAAGCAAAAGCTTTCTCAGTGGTGAACCCAGTCCATGGAAAGTGGTCTTCAGGGAGGCTCACCTGGCCTCAAATCTCCTGTACTTTCTGCCCTTTTTATTGACTCAGGCCTTTTAAAGTACTGCTTGAATTGGTCTAAAACACTGCTGCTGTGTTTTTGCTGCTCTGCCGTTTTAACAGTGTGTTTTTTAAAATAATGTTTTACCGTTGATTGTTTTTAACCATTTTTCTGCGCTGCAGTGAGAAGAGTAATTCTGAAAGCATGTATAAAACTAATGGTGTAAGAAAAATTAACCGAAACTGTTGTCAATAGGAAAACAGCATACTGATGTGATAATGTTTGCACAGCACTTTAAATATAATTAAGTAATCTTACAGTGTTGTATACACAAGGCAGCAAGTACAAATATAATTATAATTGTATTTTTTTTAGGTTAACCTTCAATAAATAAATAAATAAATTCACTCGTAGAAAGCTTTTAGGATGATGTGTTTTTTTAAATGTAGTCTGCAGCTGCAATCCAGAATATTCCAATGGCTGTGAGGAAGGATCCGGCCGCTGCTATTGTAAACTGAATTATCAGGGCAATATGTGTGACCGGTGTGCTGATGGATACCACAGTTTCCCCTTCTGTTACTGTAAGTATCAACATATCTCTGCATTTTTGTTTCCTGTTTTATTAAATATCCCTCTGCATCCATTTGTTCCAGTCACCGTGCCCCAAATTGTTGTCAGTAAATAAATGTTATATTGCAAATAAGACAAGCAAATAATTATTCTCTTTTTGCCATGCAACGATGGATAGAAATGGTTGTCATTCCTGAAATCTGAGGTAGAGCAGAATTCTACAACCAATATCTCTGTGATTGGTTGGTTTAATGGGTTGGGAGGCAGACACCTGTGAGTTCTATTTTAAAAAATGCTTCTCTCTGGATGAATTTTCTCCTCTCCCCCATCTTTTTTTGTTGCGGTTGATGTTCCAATACTGTATAATGTTTCAAGTGTGTCTCAGGGCTGTGCCATTATACTGCAGCACTTGCTGTCAGAATACAGCCATTAGTCCTTCTAGAATAAAGAGAAGTTACTTTAGATTCTCCTATATTTGTTAAGGAGGATGTCCACATGCAGACATCCCAGGGCCCTAGGCATACCGGGTGGGGGGGGGGGAGGTCAGCAGGGCAGGAGAGGGCCTCTGTCTGTGGGAGAAACCCTCAATTTTTGTAGAAAAAATAGCTAGAGGAAAAGAAGCAATTTGTCCTTTTAGCATTCCAGTGGGTTTACTGGATGAACAAGAAATCCAGGGGCACCTTTCAACAGCTACTTGCTTCTTGTCTCTCAGCCCAGCTGTAAAAGCGGAAGGTGAGGAGGAGGGAGAAAGGCGAAGGTAGATTTGGGAGTGGGAGGGGTAGAGAAGGTGAGCCTGGAACAAGACAATTAGGGGCATGGCTAGACAAGGGGTGGTGGAGGGGGAGGATCTCTTGATATGATGATTGCGAGATCCTCCCCCTCATCTACACGTGGCGCATGATGTCTCGGGAGGACGGAGGACGTCACGCCTGCCATTCTGTTTTTTTTTTTTAATCGAAAAAGAGCGCAGGAGCACTCCTACAAAAAAGTAACTTTTTAATTTTTTAAAAAAGACCCCGCTCCCCCTCCCCCCCTGGGTCCCAGCTTCTCGTGGTTACTCACGAGGAGCTGGGACCAAAATAGGATGCCTGGCCACACATCTTGGGATCATCCCGAGACCGCATGAAAAGTCCGGATTAAAAGGTAGGGCGATATCCTGGGGAAAGGGAGGGATCATCCCTCCCCGCTCCCAGGTTCAACTGTGCATCACGTGGACGCACAAGGACAATCCTGGGACAATCCCCGGGATATTGCCTCATCTAGACATGCCCTAGGTTAAGGAGCCAAGGAGAGAATTAGGCGAATGTGGGGTGGTGAGATGATGTGGGGTGGTGAGATGAAGGGGCAATTTAAGGGAGGGAGGGAAAATGAGCTAGAGGGATTATTTGGCTGAGGGAAAAGGGAAGATTTATGTAACAGAGTGTAGAACATGAACCCAATGGGGAGGGATTGGGGTGAGGAAGAAAAGATGAATTGGGAAGGGGATATCTAGCATAAGGAGGAAGAAAGGGTTAGGTGGTGACAAGTGGGGCTGCAAGAAGTATTGGGGAGATAAAAGGAAGGTAAGAAGCAAATAATTTTTATTCTTTCCATTGCCCCCTACTTCCCCCCCAAAAAAATCATGTGTGTATTAATGTATAATAAATATATTCCATCTGACTGCATCAGAGATAAGACACAGCGAGGCCTTCTCCATCACTCCTAATGCACCAAATGACATTTGTGATCCTAACTCATGGTACCTAAATGCGATCAATTAATCTTTGTTTCTTGCCTTTTCCTCCTTGGGGCTGTCTATACATGACAAAAGCCCCGGGGTGAGTGTGCAGTGGTGCAGCGTTGATTACATGACACAGAAGCCACCATGCAGGCATCCCAGGGTTTCCCCCCGAAGCTCTGAAGCAAAAAAGTTGGGGATTTACTCCAAGTTTTTTGTCTGGAATGTAGCGAGGACATCCCATCGCTGTGTCGCTGCTGCTCTAAGGTCCCATTGGAAGTGTGGCCAGGCAGATGGCGACCTCTGATTGGTCGCCATCCACCCAGGCAGTGGGGGAGTGAGTGAACTGGCAAGCTGAGTGGCTGTCAGAACACCTCTGTGCTGTCTCTGTGGGAAGAAGAGTCTTCCTTTTGCTGGGGGGAAGGTTATCCCTTTCCCCAGCTTCAATCCCTACAAAGTAAGTGGGGGGGAGCCAGGGAGGGCTGGCAGAGGTGGCAGCAGCGGCTCCCCCCCCCCCATGATCCATATACTGTAAGCCCTGCGCTTGCTCCTTTTCATGAGGATAATGGGGCACAACCCAGCAGAAGCAAAAGGGCAGGGTGAAGATAACCCCCCTTCTGTCATGTCTATTCAATCAGAACCCATTATTTCAAACTTTGAATTTCCTTGAGTGCTTTGGTAGAAAGGCAGTATATAAATATAGTAAATAAATAAGGTGGTCTCTAGCTATTTTCCTAACAGCTGCTTTTCCCCTCTCTTCCCATGTTAAAGGGATTCCTGTTTATCCTGTTTCTACTCCAAACCCAGAAGATCCTCCTGCTGGTCATATAACTGGCAAGTTCTCTTCTTTCTGTTGTGTTCATAGTTTAACATTTAATGGTTGGGTTTCAATCACAGAAACAATCCTGAGATAATAGGCACTCTGTATGATTTTCCTTTTCTGTGGGTGGTTATCTATATTTGTATACAGATGTTTAAAGACTGCTAGTATATACAGTATATGCATCTTCCTTAGACTGGAACATGTGATTGCTTTTCCCTTTTTGGTTGGTGCTCTGATGCTATGTTTTAGTGCTTCTGTTCTATCTTTGGGTGCTTCCAGATAAACGTCTCCCAGTGCTACCAATCATTGTTCTACCATTCTCAGCTTTAAGCAGAATTGCAATTTACCATCCACACTTTAGAGATCTAGTGCTTTTTGGGGATGGGGGTGTTCTGTCCACATGGCGGGCAGGACAAAGTCATGTGGGTGGTGTTGCCCAATTCCCTTTTCCCACTCCTCAGTGGTTGCCACATTCACCCTTCTCCTGCCATTTTGAACTGGGTGCTTCTCATTGCCATTTTAGCACGTGTGTGTGTGTGTGTGTGTGTCTATCCATGTTAAAAAGTGTCTAGAGCACAGGGCAAGAGGATTGTAGCTAAGCTTACATCTGAGTAAACATGGGTACAAATTAGGCTGTAAGTCCCATCAATTTCACCTGAGAATGTTGAGGTGGATGCCTTATCTCTAGTCTAGGGAATTTCTCAACTGGGTCTAATTAGACAACATGATCTAGTCAGTTTCACAAGCTGGCTAGAAAATTTGCCAGCTTGATTTCCCCTGCTTGTTAATTGGTTCTGAATAAAAAAAAATGCAGATCAGACACTAGAGAAGGGAGGAGAATTCCAAACATGCCATTCACCTTATCCAGGGACAATGCCTCCTAATGAGTCTCTTCTCACATACATGTTCCTATCCACACCTGCAAAGAATTACCACTGCTATTCTGGTCTTTCCTTCCTTAACAGATTTTCTGCAGTAAGAGATAAGATAGAAGGAGCAATGGGGGGAAAAATGGGATGATTACAACTGGAAGATGACGTTGACTGGAACCTCTGTAAAACTGCATTAATATAGAAACTGACTTCACATTAAAAGCGTTGATGGAAGCACCCGTGTTGCTTTGTTTCAGCATTACATTCTACTAAATAAGGAGATAGCAAATGGTATGATAGAGGCACCAAATGACAGAACATAGCATTACATCATAGCAGAACAAAGAAATGTCCATTGAGCCATCGAGAATTAGTCCATTTACCATCTATGATAGGGTGGGTACAAATCTTCAGTTCTCTGGTACCAGAATGAACTTATTATACACACATAAGTTACTGGAGAAAGACAGAATAGCTCAGCCACATGAGAAGAGCTTTCCATATAAACCATCAAAAAACCATGTAGAATACAGCAAAGAGAAAACCTAAATCCTTGGGGCTTTATTTGTGTACATTTGCCCTAAATGCCATTGCAATAAGTGTTTTTAAGCATCTGGTAAGTGTAAGGTCTGAGTCCTATGCACGCCACTTCTTGGGGAGCATGTCCACTTGAACTCAGTGGGGTTGATTGCTAAGCAAATATGCATAAGACCAGGCTCTTTGTTGTATTGCTTCCATTCCATTCGTTTTCTTTGGGGTGGGGAAGGATCATTGCTCAATGGCAGAGAACATGCTTTGCAAGCATAAGGTCCCAGGTTCAAGCCCAGCCATTTCCAGCTAAAAGGACCAGCAAGTAGATGATGTGAGAGACCTCTGCCTGAGATCCTGGAGAGAGACTGCCAGTCAGAGCAGACAGTATTAGTCCATCTACCTTCCTTTTGCTTATGTTTGAGCTCCACATTTTTTGTCTGCTTACTTAGAATGAATAGAGCAACACAGAGACTATTTCTGTTTGTTTTAAGAATCTATTATAAAGAATAGTGTTTTTTGTTTAAGTGAAGTGCAGGAGATTCTGTATATGCAGTGCTACACAAGAGCTTCGGCTATTGGGCAGTATAAAAATGTAATAAATAAATAAATTAACCAGCTGTAGAGAAAGTTTACTTTGCTTGTCAAGAGCTCATCTATCATAAGGTTCCCTAAAACATGAAGCCTTTAAAAAATGTCTTAGCATTGAAAATCTTTTACTTACAGTTACTTGGTCTCCGTTTATGCACCTGCATATAACTGCAATTCCCTTAGCAATGTAGAGTTAATGGGCAGTATCCAGTACTGCTGCTATGCCACCTCCTAGTTCTGTTATATCCTCAGGACCACTGTTAGCACAACAGAAAAGTAGCAGTTCTGAAGTTAACCCTGGAAATGCTTGTTTCCAGAAAGAAACAGTCAGCAAAACTTTCTTCTACAAGCTCCACTGGTATGTCCCATTCCAAAAACAAGCAGTTCCGCTCTTTACAGCTGTTTCAGGATCCACTAGCTTCCTGTTGCACTAATGGTAAATCCCACTAATGAGTGGGCAGCATTGGATACTGCCCTACGTTTTCAACATATTCTTGGACAAGAAATATAGCGCTATTTCTCCCCCTCCAAGCTTTATTACATGAGAATTTTATTCGCATGTACTGTAACATTGCTGTGCTTTACTGTCTTTTTGTATTAGGAGGTGGCTGCAAACCAGGATTTTTTGGGCCACGTTGTCAGCGTAAGTTCTACAATTCTGCCGTTAGATGCAGTTTGAATTTAGCCAATGTATTTGTTTTTCAATTCAAAGTGCATTTGACATTCAAGGCTGTTAATGCTTCACTTCTTTCTTTTCTTTTTAAAATTTGTGCTGCCTAGCTTGCCAGTGTCATGGCTCAGGAGTGTTAAATGATGGTGACTGCGATAAAAAAACAGGACAGTGCCAATGCCGTGCCGGATTTCAAGGGATTACCTGCGACAGCTGTGCGGTGGGCTATTTCCGTTACCCTTTCTGTCAAAGTAAGTAATCATGGTTTTATTTGTTTTGATATTGTATTGATATAATGTTTTCATTAGCTACCTTGAGCACCAATTAGGTGGAAAGGCAGAGTATAACATTTGAATCCTCTTTTAGCCTGAGGCCCAAATTCAATTACAGAGAACCTCTCGAGGGCCACAGTACAGAGCTGGGTAGGGCCACAGGCAAAATGATGTTACTGTCCATATGATAGCAGACAGAGGAGGGGAAGATCAATGATGTGTGAGGCCTCCTCACTCCACGGGACCTAGAAAGGTTTATGCATTCATCATGGTGGCTTAGGCTGCAATCTCATGCATGTTTTGATAGGGAAAAAAAGTCCTACATCTCTCAGTACTCCCCAGCCAGCCATGTTCTTAATTTTTCAATCTATACTTTAGCCCTTCTCAGAGCATGTAGTGTGTCCCAACGTGTATTTTCAGAAGTACTATTCTAACTGAAACAGGCAGTATCCCTCCTATTGACAAGTGTCCAGTCATGACTACCTGTCCAGTCCATTAACTTTTATCCCATTTCAAGGATAAAATCAGGATTAAATCTTTTATCCCAAATGCAGTTAAATTTATTTATTTATTACACCTCTATATCATCCAATAGCCAAAGCTCTGTAGGTGATTCATAAAAATGAAAACAGTTTACCAGGAATCCAACTCATTTCAATGGCACTTATTTCCATAACTTAAATATTGGAGTAGGCAAGATTTACTGGCAAGGAGGTGTATTTAAAATAGGGTAGTTAAGTTTTTGGGCTTAATTAGTTAATTAGTTAATTAAAACATATACACATGTGCATGCATGTGCATGCTTACATAACATGTCTTCTCAGAAGTAAGCCCCATTGAATTGTTTTGTTTATTTGCACTCCCCTTTCTGAAGATAATTTAGCCAGGGGTGTGCTGTAAGTTTGCTGTTTAAATTCAACAATGCTTCTGACAGTGTCCTTTTCCTTGGCAGTGTGTCAGTGCAATTTAGCAGGCACTCGTCCTGAAATCTGTGACTTCCTTGGGAGTTGCCTTTGCCGTTTTGAGGTGGATGGCGTTCAGTGCAACAGCTGCCGTCCTGGGTATCATTCCTTCCCCTTCTGTCAAGGTAAAAATAATAACATTTTTGAAAGCACTGATCTGGCCAGGTGGGATTCAGACAAATTTGAATATGATAGTGTATTATTTTTGGGCTGCTGGTTTAAATCCTTAAGCAAATAAGGATCTCTGTTCCATGGTGCTGTAAAATAGTTTCTTGACTGGAAAAAGTAGGGATGGGAAAACCCTCTAGACTGCATCCTTACAATTGGGGAATTGGGAGGGGAGCATATTAACCTAGTTATGGGACCCCTGTCTTTCATTCACATATAAGAAAAAGCGGTACACTGAGTCAGACAATGGTCCCTTCACACCTTCACACACCTGGGAGTATATCCCATTGAACTCAATTTGGCTTTCTTCTGAATAGACATGTATAAGATTGCACTGTTACTCAGGTGCTATCCACCCAAATTGGCAGCAGATTCAGCCAGTGTTTTTCCCAGCCTGTTACCTGACATCCTTCATCTAAAGATGCTAACGGCTGAACCAAATGACTGCTGCTGGTAGAAATGGCCCAAATTCAACCTTGCAGAAGTCAGTCCAGCCTTCATCTATTTGCAGTCCCCCTACCACTGGGCATATCCAGACGGCGGATCACAGTTAGGCTCACAATTGGATGTATGTAACATAGGAAAAGGCTTTGTTTTCAAAAGATCAGTGAACTAGCAAGTATGGCCGTTTCTACACCTGCCTTTTTCCCTGGGATCATCCCTGTGCATACAAATGACACACAGGGGATCCCAGGAGCAGGCAGGGATGATCCCTCCATTTTCCTGGGATAATCCTTAGGTGTAGAAAGGGCCTATATTTCACTATCCTAAATCTCACATAATGTACCACAAACCAGTGCATGTGCATAATAAATGTATTGTTTTTGTCATGCTTTTGCTGAGTTTACAGTGATCAGCATTTTTAAATATTCATGGAACATCAGGATTTTATGTAAATAACTGACATTGCAGAAGTTAAGGCATATTAATCAATAGGCTCCTAAGCCCCATCAATTCTTACTGCAGGATATCATATAGCAATACCATAAGCGCTTTCCTAAACAAATTGTATTGACGGTCAAGAACAGCCTGTTTTTAATCTTGCCTGGTCTTCTATATATAGGCAGTACCCAATACAGCACTACTAAACTAATGTGAATTATGTTCCGCTAGTGTAAGCAACCTCTAGCGAAACACTGATGGAATTTGCTGGTGTGACATGTTTCCCAAGGAAACCTGCCATACTAACAAATTGGCATTGCGATAGAGGCTGCTTATACTAGCACAGCATAATTTGCATTAGCAGTTTTGTCACATTGGATGCTGCCGTACCTATCTATCTACTGTGCTACAGATTTATAAAAAGGGATTAGGTTTCTTTGGTTGTGATGCATTGGCATTGTTCTGTGGCTCCTTGAGGCTCATAGGAGAATCTGGTAGCCTAATTGCAGTCAGATCAAGGCTAAAAGAAAATAGGACCTTGGATAGCTCCAAGGGGGTCCAGCTGGCTGGAACTCTCTTCTACTATAATAGAAGAGAGTT
Organism: Elgaria multicarinata webbii; assembly: GCF_023053635.1. Taxonomy (NCBI): domain Eukaryota; kingdom Metazoa; phylum Chordata; class Lepidosauria; order Squamata; family Anguidae; genus Elgaria; species Elgaria multicarinata. The sequence goes on from NC_086177.1 coordinate 57,796,100, forward strand.
CCAGCCAGGAGGATGTTGTCTCAGCAAGGAGTTAAAGCCAACTGAACCCTTATGTAGGGTGACAAGAACTGTAGTTGCCCCTCCTGGAGGAGTTAATCGAACTAATAAAGCCTCAATTTACTTTGTACCCTGAGACTTTTGTGAGGTTGGGAGATTGAATTTCTGTTGGACTCATTTTCTGCACCAGAGGAAGATGCCAGGGCTCTGTCCTCTGGCTGGCAGGGCACTAAATAAAGCACTGACTGTCCTACCCTCTACCTCATCCTCATCAGAATTTTCTGATGCACACTGGAAGGTCCAAGTTAAATTACATCTTTTTATAGATTATAAATATCAACATGGAAAGAATAATATTCTCTCCTTCCTTGCTGCCTGGACAATTTTCACTGATGGTTGTCCCCTCCCCCCCCAGATTATTTATTTGTTTATTTATTTATTACACTTATATACCGCTCCCATAGCCAGGGCTCTCTGGGCGGTTTACAGAAATTCTAAAATTAAGATAAAAACGAGTATACAAAATTTAAAATTCTAAAACACAGAACATACACACATAAAACATTAAAAACCGCTAAAAAACTAAACATGTGGGTGATTAAGATGTGCCGCCATATGCCTGGGCAAAGAGGAAAGTCTTATCCTGGCGCCAGAAAGATAGCAGCGTTGGTGCCAGGTGAGCCTCATCAGGGAGATCATAGTCTGGGGGCCACCACCAAAAAGGCCCTGTCCCTCGTTGCCACCCGGAGGAGGACCTTATATGTTGAACGTAGTGACCGGGTATATTCATGTCAGGAGAGGCGTTCCATCAGGTATTGTGTTCCCAAGCTGGGTAAGGCTTTATAGGTCAAAACCAGCACCTTGAATTGGGCTCGGAAACATACAGGCAGCCATTGCAAGCGGACCAGAGCAGGTGTTATATGGTCGAACCTTCTGGTTCCGGAAATCAATCTGGCCGCTGCATTTTGCACGAGCTGCAGCTTCTGAACCGTCTTCAAAGGCAGCCCTACGTAGAGTGCATTGCAGTAATCTAACTTGGAGGTTACCAGAGCATGGACAACTGAAGCCAGGTTATCCCTGTCCAGATAGGGGCGTAGCTGGGCCACCAACCAGAGTTTGTAGAAGGCACTCCGTACCACTGAGGTCACCTGAGCCTCAAGTGACAATGATGGATCTAAAAGAACCCCCAAGCTACGAACCTGCTCCTTCAGGGTGAGGAGTTTAGGACTTTAGCTGACTCTTTTGAGATTTGCTTTGTGGGGCAAAATTGTATAGAAAATTGTGATTTAAAGAGAACTGGCAAACAACAGCATGTTGGCTTCTAATTTTTCCCATACAAGAGTGCAACTGTGATGCAGCTGGGACTGTGGACAATGCATGTGGCCCTCAGGGGCATTGTCTTTGCCATACAAACTATGCTGGACCAAAATGCAGCCAGTGCGCTCCTGGTTATTACCACTTTCCCAATTGTTTGTGTAAGTAACTAATCAAGTTTCTTTCACTTATTCCTCAGATAAACACTTTGATCTTATGATGCATTACATGGAAGTAAAACTGCTTAATATGCAAGATGTAATTTTAAAAATGCCTTGCCTTAACATACTAGATGTAGTTTTTAACACAGTTTTCAGTGTTTAAGGGTGTAAAGTGACCCTCACAACACCAGAGACGAATTCAGGCCCATTTATTACTAAAATACTACAGGGAAGTCCCTGTGGTTATGAACAGTATACGCTGTCACTAGTATTGTACAATGTCCTGATTTATGGCCCTTAGCGGTAAAATTCTTTAACAGATTTATGGCCCTTAAGAGTGGGTGGATCACATTCTTTGCAAGCTGAAGGTTCCAGGCTCAATATCCAGCCAAAACAGTTTCACTCCGCAAGGCTGTAGAGAAGCTGTCAGTCATAATCAGCAGCATGCTTCTGGGCTGTTCCAAGATATTTTGCTGCCAGAGGCTTAAAATGGCAGCCCCCATTCCACATGCAGAATCAATCACAATGATAGCTGACTCTTACTTGAATACTGGCGATGGGACAGCATCTTCCACCACACCTGAGGACAGTAAGGTAGCTTAGGGGAAAGCAGGGTAGGCTGCGTAGCATCTATAGTTCTGTCCTCCAACACCTCACTGCTTCCCCAAGCATTTGTTGCCTAAAATGAACAGCTCAGTTTGTCTAATAGTAGAGCTGGCCCTGGGCATGATTTACCAGTGATCTGGCTCAGTACATTCCATATATTCAGAACATTTTGTTCATGTGGTAACTTAGATACCATACACATCTTTGTGGCTGCCTCTCCTTCTGTGGCAGCTTCAAAGCCACCACTGTTGAGCAGGCTGAGTGGGAACAGGAGTCCTAACCTCAGAGTACTGACATAGTAACTATGCAGCTGAGAGCATTGCTGGCAACCTAAACAGAGAATAGTTTGGGGGGCTGGGGATGCTGGAAGTTGTAGTACAACACATCCGGAGGGCATCAGGTTAGGCTGCTTTGTGGAATTGTGCTGGAGAAACATTTAATGCAGTGCTTCCCAACTGTGAAAGGCTTGATGATGTTGGACAACTTCCAGCATCATTCTGGAGGTAATGGGAGTTGTAGTCCAACAACACCTGAGTAGATACCAAAGCACCCATCATGTAAATTAGGGGTGGACAACTTTAGGAAGTCTTGGGGCCATTTTCCCTGTGCCCCCTCTCATAGACTACAGTCCATTGGGGGACCTGAAAATGACTTGGGGCAGGGGGGAAATAGTGTCTTTAGGACTACCAAGCAACTTGTTTGCAAGCTAGGTTTGACAGTTTTAAGTCTCCATAGCTCTGTAGTGCTACAGACACCATTTCCCTCCATACTTTTTAAACTGTTTTTTCCCCTGGGGTGTGGGGCACCACACCAAGGGATGGCAGGGACTGCCTGTGGTCCGTGGGTCACCTGTTGCCCACCCCTGATCTGATTCCTGCTCTCCTTTTAAAATTAATGTCTTTGTTCAGCTTGTCAGTGTTCAACATACGGCTCCTACCAGACCCCGTGTGATCCAGCAACAGGGCAGTGTGAGTGTCGGCCTGGCATTACAGGTCAGCAGTGTGACCGATGTCTCTCTGCAGCCAACAACTTTCCTTATTGCCAAGGTAATATTTGCAAGGACATGTCTATTTATGACCAAATTATAGGAGCAATCAGTGTGATGCCAGCCCCTTGGTCTTCCTTTAGTTCTCCGATTAAATCAAAGGATCTCAACTATGGGGGTGGGTCGTCGGAATGCTCTGTGACTCTCTGACCCTTTTTGGTCTCACAGCAGCCAGCCCAGCACTCTACATTTCCCCCACTCCTTCACCACTTCCGCCATTGGCCACTGAACCCTACCTCAGGCACCGCAAGAATCCACTCCAGTTTATGAAACTGAAAGAACTTTTAATTAACAACAAGGAAGGTTTGCTTATTGTTTCATCAGGTTCAATGCTTGTTTATTTCATACAGTTTCATTTGCAATCCTGCCTACGCTACCCCCTATTCTACACTCTCTCCTCCCAACCACTTTGTTCCCAAAATAATAAAAGCCGTTGTTCTTACACTCTCACTAGACTCTTCACAGACAAACCCTAGATCTTAACTTCAACTTCAGCAGTCCCTAACTCACTCACTCTCACACACAGATACAATTCTACTGCTTCCTTTAACTCCTCCCCCTCAATACTAAAAATCAATCCAGACCTTTGAACCACCAGCCAATCAGCATGCACTTCACATTCACTCCACTCTCTCTCATTAGATTTAACTACTTACCAACCTTGTATTTGCAGTCCACCCAGCACTTACATCTTAAAGGGCAACTATCATTTAAACATCACAAATACTTACGTTATATAAATTAGCAACAAACAAACATAAAACAGTCAGCAAATGGTACAGCCTTGTATAAGATTAGAGGATTTTGGCATGTTCATCTTCCACCGTACATTGTAGTGATACTAATAGCACTTGGGGGATGCATTCCAGTGGTGGTTGGCACCGAAGACAAAGGAGTATTCCAAAAATAAAAGGATAGTTTTTTATCATCATCATCTCTATACTGCCCCGAAGCCGCAGCTCTCTGGATGGTTTACCGCAAAGTTCTTACTTAGCCTTAGGAGAGGCATTTCAACCTTTTATAATTGGGGTGGTGGGATCTGCACAAAACCTTGGAACCTATCAAACAATCTGTGGCTAGAGGGAAAGGGGGCCAGGGCAGAGGGCGTGGCCATCTGGGGAACCCTGTACGGCTGGATTGGGACCTCAGGAGGGCCAAATCTGCACCTTTGATAAATAGGCTTGCACTTGTGCATGTTGCTTTATGGGTGGGAGAATGAGCCTTAACTGGTGATGAAGCTGTTTCTGATTGACTCGTTCCCCAGCAGTTTAGTCTGGAAGGTGATGTAACAAGTTACTAGCTTTTTAATTTTTTGCTGATGTGTTTTGTGTGTGCACATTTATTATGTCTGTTTTTATTACATTATCTGTCGATTTCTTTGCCATCACTAAGTGTCAGATGCTTAGGTTTGAGAGCAGGGAAAGAGCTTAGACGGTGACAGGCAAGGCACAGGTTTGCTGAAGGCTGATAGCCTAGTGGTGCAGAGGGAAGATATTATTATTATTATTATTATTATTATTATTATTTACATTTATATACCGCCCCATAGCCAAAGCTCTCTGGGCATCTTTCCCAGATGCAGTTCTGCCATTCTATCAGCTAGTAGCACTGGATTGACCTTTGATTTTTCTGACTTCCAAAAAGAGGAAGATTTGAACCCTTTCCATACAAAGGAAATATAATAAAAATCAATAACTATATATTCAATAAAAGGGCCATAAAAGAAGAGTTTGTTGATAAAAATAAAATAAACAGACATTATCAATAAAACTGGCAGCCCAAGGCACTGTGCGGGGGCTTTTCTCTTGCTGGAGAAAATCCATTAAGAAAGAAAAATTGGACTAGCTGCACAATGGCATCTCATCGGTAGCGCTAGGAGCCCTCTGTCTGGAGGCACCCTCTGTGCACTTAGCACTTTGAAAATGTTATTTAAATGTTTAATAATAATTATCTTCTGGGAGAAATCAGCTTCACAGGTTTGCTGTAAGTAAGCAGACAGTGAATTAACTGTGAAATGTTTTGTTCACTTAAAAGTGCAATATAAATGGCTGAAAATAACTATTTGAGAATAAAGCCTTGTTGTTGCTTTTTAATTGTGAAAAGGATCCAGCAATGAATGTGACCCAGCAGGAGCCATAGATTCTTATTCTGTAAGTATTACACTATAGAATTGGCATGTTTTGACCGCAGTTACTGAGTTCATTGACCAAATGTGCTGAACCCCTGGTGGAGGGTGAGATGACGTGTTTTTCTAATGCAGTGGTGATTAATATGTATAGAACAGCAACAGCATATTAGCATTTATCTATCCAGATGGCTAACACTAGAATTGGGTACATTCAGCCTGGAGAAGAGTAGATTAAGGGGAGACATGGAGCTTCTGTACACATAGGAAAAATCTTGCAGCCTTACTGGAGCTTTCATCCTCCACAGTTTTTCCACCTTCACAACACACTCCTTTACACATGATCATGTGATTTTGAATTGAAAACTTCCCTTCTCAGAAAGCCTCAACTGCGTTCATTGAATCAACGCCATGTAGTGGCAGAATTATAGTACAATGCCAACTTTTACACAAGGGGATCCCGCAATATCCCAGGGATAAATTTAAATACACATTATCTCTGATCTTTTAAAAAGCAGGATTACTGAAAAATAGTGCGGGAGACATCCTAGGCATTGACGACATCATGTAATGGAACTGCAAATTTCTGTGAGTGGCCAATCACGAGCATGTAATAAATTGCTCATTTAGAGAAGTTCATGATAGCTACCTTGTTGTCATGCAGACGGTGGAGTAGACTAGAACCAATAAGTGGGAACTGCAGAGAAGTAGATTGAACTTAAATATTAGATGAAATCTCCTAATGGTAAGAAGTGTTTGACAGTGGAACAATCTGTCTTAGGAGGGTGGGTGGGAACTACTTCACCAGAGATATTTAAGCAGAGGCTAATGTCCAACTCTCTGAAATACTGTAGTGACCTACATCAGTAGCTTGTAATGCCCCTTAGCTGGGGATGTCAGAGAAATCTGCCATGGGTTCAAAGGTGTTTGGATTTCTACCAATTCGACCTGTAGATTCTGCAACAGACCAGCTTTTTCTGTGTCATGTGAATTCTGCGGACTTGGAATCATTCCCCCCCAGACACACTTTTAAACAGGATTTCCACCCATTCTCATTAGCGCTAATTCACATTAACAAATGCACATTAGCACATTTGTGAAAGTGCTCATCCACATTAATGCACACTTGCGCTTGCACAAGTAGAACAAAAATCTGGTAAAAAAAAACAACCAACAACAATTCCATCAATGAGTGGAAGACAGAATGAAAGACACTGGACAATCCATGAAACACAGACAAAACAGATTTAACAAAGTCTGGACATCCCTACCTTTAACTTCCTCGAATGAAAAGTGCTTAATTCCCTTTGTCTATTAGGGCTATTGCCAGTGTCTGCAAAATGTGGAAGGGCCAACCTGTAGCATCTGCAAACCTCTGTACTGGAATCTGGCCAGAGAAAACCCTGATGGATGTATAGGTAAGGCTGCATTGATACACCTCCATGTTATGAAAATTACCCCAGTGCTGTTTCAGTTACTTTCAGCCCAGTCCAGGAGGGAATCCGCACGTCGTTCTGAGATCGCTTCTAAGCGACCCCAGTGCGGCGTGAAAGTGATCGTGTAACTGGCCTTTGGAAGAGCCGACGAAGAGACGTCCTTCCCGCTGCCGCTGCCACCCACAGACCTCCTCGCCGACCGGCGAGGAGAGCTCGGCTGAAGAAGGTGGGGTTGAGAGCGGAAGAAGCTCTCCACCCCGCCTTCTTCCCCCGAGCTCTCCGTCCCAGCTGGCGAGGAGGTCTGCGGGTGGCGACGGGGGCGGCAGGAAGGACGTCTCTTCGTCGGCTCTTCTAAAGGCCAGTTACACGATCGCTTTCACGCCGCACTGGGGTCGCTTAGAAGCAATCTCGGAACGACGTGCGGATTCTCCCTATGTCCTCAAAACCAACCAGTGCTATTTGTTCAAAAGCCTTGAGAAATGGTAGATGTCTGAGATTCCAAGAGGCTTCATTTACACCAGGGGTTGTGCCACTCCTCAGTGTGCAGTTTTAGGGCTCTTTCAGATGGGGGAAAAATCACGTTTCCTTACTGTTGCTCTTGCTTCCGATTCTCACCCGCAATAGAGATGCGAAGAATCACATGGGGGGGAGGGAGAAAGGGGAAGAAAGCAGCAACCACAAGGCCCATTCAGGGTGGTAGGACAGTGATATTTACAGTAATGCATCTTCATCAATCTAACCGAATAACTAGAAAACAGCAGAAAGAGTTCCTGAGGGGGGGAAATTGTTTGTTACATTTTTATTCCGCTCAATAGTGAAAGCTCTGTTTTCATTGTCCAAGGGGAGTTGTCAGAGCAACGAATAGATATTCTCTGTGTTAGAACCTCTCAGTTATTTCAGATCATGTCAGAGATGAGAAACAAGGTTCCACTGATATTTCCCCCTCAGAATCTCTGTGTATGGGGAAATCAAGAGCAAGTCTCAGGTTCATGTGCTCTTCTCTCTCTCTCTCTCTCTCTCTCTCTCTCTCTCTCACACACACACACACACACACACACACACACACACACCATGCCCCCATCATGAACATAATGCTTAAAATGGAAAATAGAGACTGCATTTATTTTAATATGAGATGTCCATGTCCCTGTGATCCCAACCCTGTTTTCATGAAGGGTGTGGATTAGGATCTGGATTCAAATAAATAATAATTTCTCCCCATTCAAGTGTGTTACTCAATTTGTGGCAAAATGGGGGTGGAAAAGGGAAGGAGGACTCCAATCCTGCTCCTGATCTCATCATGTTTAGAGGTTCCAAGGTAGAGTGTTTTATGAACATGTCTCATGTCTCGCTCTAGCCTAATCTACATCAAGCAGGATATAGCACTATGAAAGCGGTATATGGTATGTGTCAATGGGCTCCAACAGTTGTCAGTGCACTTCAATACTGCTATAAAGCAATAGTGTGGCTCCTGCCTTATATACCACTTTCATACCACTTTCATAGTGCAACATCCTGCTTGGTGTAGATTAGGCCTCTGTCTTCCATATGATAAGACCAGAAATCAGACAGTTCCTTTAGGCATTTCTGGGATTTAGCACTCAACTAGCTGACACCAGCTTCATGACCCAGCCAGGCAACCTATTTTTCAGACAAGACAAGTGATCCATTTTAGGAAACAGAATGCATTATTTATCAACTCCTGATCACACAAACTAATCTGTTTTCTTTCTCTCTCTCTCTCTCTCGCACAACCAGAGCTTCGGCTATTGTGCGGTATAAAAATGTAATAAATAAAATAAATAAATAAGCCAGCCCTGGTGCTTCAAATAAAAATGTGGCACCTGCACCGTCCCTGGACGTGGCGCGGGCGCATGGACCCACAGGGAGGATCTGAGAACCAGGAAATCCTGAGATCCCCCCTCCCTCCTGGAAGGCTGGGAGGTATAGAAACGGCCATAGAAAGAGAGAGAAGCCTTTTTTTCCTTCCAGAACCCTGCTTCAGGGTCCACCTCTCCACAAACACCCTCTCCCACTAGGTTAGGGGCTGCCTTGAAAGATGCATAAGATATGTTCTGACTTTGTTACAATATAAAGGGATTCTGAGAAGATGGGCTTCAAATGGATGTGTTTGCCTTTGCAGAGTGCCAGTGCAACGCAGCTGGAACACTGAGTGGAGTCAGAGAGTGTCAGCAGGTAAAAACATTCTGTTTACAAACCCTTTTCTTGCATATTACTTAAAATTTCTGGTTGAACATAAATGTGTAAATCAGCAGGCAGCTCATTCCTCAGAGAGCAGCTCTCCAGGGGGCTGTCTATATGTTTTAAAAGCCTTGTGGCAGCTGTGCAGAGGCCCTCCATCAGTTATATGATGCAGCCACTGATTTTCAACCACCACAGAGCTTTCCCGTGAAGCTGCATGTTAAAAGAAGTTGGGGATTTATCCCAACTTTTTATGTTGGAGCTTTTTACTACGGCCCTTCCTCCAACTGACCTCGACCTTCTGTCTTAAAACAGAGGCATTCCTGGGTGGATGGCAACCCCCGATTGGTTGCCGGAAGCTCAGGCACGGCAGAGGGCAGGACTGATGAGCTGAATGGCTGATGGAAAGTCCGCGCTGCCTCCTACGTCGAGATTACCTGCCGCCACGCTGCAGCAGCAGAAGTGCAGAGTTTTCCTCAAAGTGGCAGCAACCCAGTGCCATGAAGTCAGCCCTCAGAATTTTTGGACTGCAACAGCCATAATTTCTAGCTAGCATGACCTTTGGAGGGCGCCAGGTTGGGAAACGTTGTGACATAGAGGCTCCATCTCTTTGGTCTACAGCACCAAATATATTTCAATTTCTCAGGCGCTTGAAAAAAATGCTTAGTCTCATTCTTTTTCTCTTGCTCTACTTTCTGAGCACAATTTAAGCTGCTGGTTTTGACCTTCTGAGCTCTTCATAGCTTGCGATCACAGGACCTGAAATATCAACTCTTCCCACATGTACCTAGTAGGGTGGCCAGGTTTCCTACTTTACAGAGGGCAGTCCTCTAGTCTAGAGCGCTGGCAGAGGACAGTTCTCGTGTTGAAGGTGCCCTCTTCTTGAAGAGCTGTTGTAATCCAAGTCCAGTTTAAAGATAAGAAAGAGCAGGGGCTTTGAAGTTGTGCATCAACAGTTGGCAGCTGGACAGTAGACTGAGCAGGCACACAGATCACCTCATCAGTCTTTTCCATTATGGTGAGATGTCTTTTAAAAATAATAATCCAGTAATTATTTCAAAATTATTTCAAAACTTGCACATGCTAAAGTTATGCAGATTAGTGCCTCTTTGCTCTCTTTTTTGGTGTTGCATTTCCTCTTCGGTGGTGATGCAGAGGTGACCACCCTACCTACCTGATCCCTGAGGCCATCAACTGAGGGCCTTTGTCAAGTGCTCTCACAAAATGACAGAAAGCAGGTGGCAACGAGTTAGTTATAGGTCTCTGGTTGTGGAATTCTCTCCCTTCAAAGGTCCGCTTACTTTACTGTCATTTTGGTACCAGGCAAAGACCCTTTTATTTCCCCCTGGCCTTTTAAATTGTGTTCTGTTTCTAATATTGTTCAACGTTGGCGGTGTTTATGCATCTACACTTTCTTTTAGATTGGTTTAGTGCTGTGGATATTCTCTCTCTCCCTTTTTTAAGTGATGCATTTTGATTTATTGTGGTGTTTTATTAATTGGCTCCTATTGTAATTGAGATTTTAAATTTTTGCTCAACATTGTGAGCTGCCTAGAGAATATTTGTTTTATTTGCTGACCTAAAAATAACCTAAGGAAAGAAATACTGAGTTCAATAGGATTTATAGAATTCAGTACTCTAAAAATATTTCTCGGTATTGAGAAGGGCTGTTCACTTGTTGCCATACGCCATGCCTCACTGGAAGGGGAACATGTAGAAGGCCCTCAAATGATGACCTCAGGGATCAGATAGCAGCTTTCTGGTGAGCTGCTGCTGCTTAGCAAGATCATATCAGATAACCTTATAAACAAGGCCCCATGCCAAAGTTAGCTATGATTGGCTGGCTTCAAATATGACCGTTCCTACTCTGCTCTGCTGCCTAGAACCTGCTGTCTTTGGGCTGCTGAGAAATGACTCCACATATGTCCATTTCTATGAAGGGGTACAATGGACTCTTTCCCAACCCACATGAGAACATAAGAAGAGCCATGCTGGATCAAACCAAGAGTCCATCTAGTCCAGCATTCTGTTCACACAGTGGCTAATCAGCTGCCCTTGAGAAATCCACAAGCAGGACATGAGTGCAACAGCACCCTCCTGCCCATATTTCTCAGCAACTGGTGTACATACTGCCTCTGATACTGGAGGTCACATAGATCCATCTGGACTAATAGCCATTGATAGCCTTCTCCTCCAGGAATTTGTCTAACCTTCTTTTAAAGCCATCCAAATTGGTGGCCGTCACGACATCTTGTGGTAGTGAATTCCATAGTTTAACTATGCGCTGTGTGAAGAGTACTTCCTTTTATCTGTCCTGATGATCATCCAATCAATCATGACTTCTCTCTATGACTACAAACCAACTACAAACCAGCTCCCACCTATTATCAAAAACCTTCCTTCATGCATATTTTAAACAAATTATTTTAGATACTTGTTCAAGGCCACTTGAAATAAAAGAAATCTATCAAGGGGAAAGTTGAAAGCTTCTAATTATTATTTCTGCTGTCTCCTTACTTACAGGTGGATGGTGAATGTTACTGCAAACCTAATGTTTGTGGAGATGCTTGTGATACTTGTGAAGATGGTTATTATAGTCTGGCAGCGAAGAATTATTTTGGATGTCAAGGTACATCATAGTTTGTTTATGAAAGATTTCTAAAAAGATAATCTTCAAAACACTGCTGCATAACAAATCTGTACATGAACATTTGTGAGTGTACAAATCTGAGCCTTCTGTTTAAAACCTTGTAGGTTACAGTGGGCTCATTTTCAGGATTAAAGCGCTTGTGTTTTTCAACCTAGGGGGGGATCTACACTACTGCTTTAAAGCGCTTTATAACAGTTTTGACAACTGTTGGGGCCCAGGACACACTGCATATACAGGTTTCAAAACGTTTTCAAAGCGCTTTAAAGCGCTTTAAAAGCAGTAGTGTAGATCTCTCCAGAGTTTGAGAGGTCATTGGTGATGGGGTAATGGTGGTGGTGGAAAGAGGGCAAGATAGTACATAGCAGAAAGGCAAGTGAACCACAGTTCATGCCCTCTGGCTACAATCCTTAACTTAGTTAAGCACACTTAGAATTCTAGAATTCTTTTATGTTCTTATAAACACTTTGCTTAAGTCAGAAAATATATGAAAATATTTGTGATCATCCTATATAACAAATATTTACCATTTGGGGAAATATCTAAATGTTATGGTGTCACTCATCTCATAGAGCCAGGGTGGTGTAGTGGCTAAGGTGCTGGACTGGGAGTCTGGCGATCCGGGTTCTAGGCCCCACCTGGCCATGGAAACCCACTGGGTGACTTTGGACCAGTCACATACTCTCAGCCCAACCTACCTCACAGGGTTGTTGTGAGGATAACATGGAGAGGATGAGGATTATATATGCTGCCTTGGGTTCCTTGGAGGAAAAAAGGCGGGAAATAAATGTAATTAATAAATAAATAAATAAATAAATAAATAAATAAATAAATAAATAGAAATTCAAATTAATAACACAATCTTCCAAAATGGTGCCTTCCTGCATTCAGAACTGGAAATTAGAGGCAGGGAAATCAGCAGGTCTTGCACTGAGAAGATAGCGAAGAGATGTTCTCTGCTGCTTAAATTACAGGTTGTTAGATTTTGGTTGAACATTAGGGGAAAGTCTTGATAGTAACTGCAGTTTGACAATGGAAGCAATTACTAAGAGGGGCGTGGGCTTTCCCCCATTAGAAGTCTTCAAGCACAGGCTGGAGAGTTCTGGATTTCCTGCATCAGGTAGGGACTTAGACTTGATGGCCTTTAGGACCCCTCCAGCTCCATGATTTTAGGGAAAGTGCTCCTTTCCCCTCTCTTTCTATAGATAGCATATAGTTTATGTTCTCTGATTTAAATGTCTGGTTCTGTTCTTATGTGGCAGGATGCATATGTGATGTTGGAGGGTCTGCAAGTCATATCTGCAATGATCTGTCGGGTGACTGCCAGTGCAGAAAACACATAGTTGGAAAAACCTGCAAAGAGTAAGTGAGATGAGAAAGTGACAAGTATGCAGAAGAACAGTATCTTAAAACTTCCTTGAGATTTCAGGATAGGTAATCTGCTGTTAAATCAGCAGCTAACTGCTTAACAAATTGTTCTTACAGTAGCGAAGTGCCAAATTTTATAGAGGGCTTCCTCTGTAGCTGCATCCCAATTGTGGGATTCTATCCCACAGGAAATTCATCCCCCCTTCCGTCTTCACTTCCACTGCCTGGTGGAAATAGTTCTGTTTAAGGCTGGCTTTCTATTAGTCTTTGTTTTTATGCTAATTCTGATTGTTTTAATTTTACTGCCAAACTGTCATCTCCTCCTCCTCCACCACCACCACCTCCTCCTCCTCCTCCTCCTCCTCTTCTTCTTCTTCTTCTTTAATTCAAATTCTTTAATTGTTATAGATGATCTATTCTTTGAATGTTGCTAGCTGACTTCAGCATTATTTTATAATGGAAAGCCGGGGTATAAGTTATTCTAATAAATTCAAGGATGATAGCAAAATGGAACCTCCATCTACAGGACAGGAGGGTCATTGTCTTCATGCATTTGCCTTGCCCATTTGCTTTCCAAAGCTATTTGGCCACTGGGGGAAATGGAATGCTGAACTAGATTAAAGGAACAAGGGAGTGCTTCTCTAGTTAAGGTGAGTCGCAAAACACACACACACCTTTCTGCCATTATAAGCCTCAAAATTCTATTGCTTGGAGCAATACAGGGTCAGGACAATGTGGGGTATCATTGCTGATGAAGGAATAGCATGCGTGCATGGAGGGTAAGTTGTAAACAAGCACAATTTGTGGCATTATGCAACATGGGACACATCAACGAATGAGCCTTAGCTTCCCGTTTTCTGCCTTTGCAGAGCTTGAGTCAACATGAAATGGATTTAATTTTGGTCTTAAACTGGCAGGTTTTTTTATCATTGAATAGACCTCTGCTCTGATTCAGCAAGGCATTTCTTATGGTATTCTGTTTTTCTTCAAATGTAGTAAATGACAGAGCATTGCTCTGTTGTTTCCTTTTATTCTCTTGAAAGGCCTAGAAAGAACTACTACTTCCCCAATTTACATCACATGAAGTTTGAAGTCGAAGATGGTACATCTCCTAATGGAAGAGGAATCCGGTTTGGTTATGACCCACAAGAATTTCCTGGCTTTAGTTGGAGAGGTTATGCACAGATGTCCTCAATACAGGTGCGTATTTAACTTCTGCCCGTATGTTAGGCATGGGAAGACGGAGTGAACTCACTTCCTTAGTCCTCTTGGATTTACTTCCACATATACTTAAACCTTCTCTTTAGATGGTGGAGGGTGTGTTGCAGAAGGAAGCATCCTGCAGCAAAGTCTGGTTTGCTCATTACCCTGTTTCTGTGGAAAGATCTTCAGAGTGGCTGCAGTGCATACAGAAATTTGCTATATGAATACTTCCAAATACTTGGAGATAGGAACAGATGAAATACAGCAGTCAAAGAGACTCTCTGTGTGATGGCCCTATATGTAATAGTTGGAACTGTAAGGCAGACATGAACTCACTCATATATTTTTATTTTTATTTTTTTATTTTATTTAAGGATTTTTATGCCGCCATTCAGCCAAAAAAGGCTCTCACAGCGGCTTATAAAAGTATTTCTTGACAGTCCCTGCCCACAGGCTTACAATCTAAAAGACATGACACAAAAGGAAAGGGGATTGGGAGGGAGGAGGAGGAGGAGGGGGAAAAGGAAAGCAAACTCAGGCACTACAATCTTAGTTGGAAAGTTCAGCAGTTACAGTTGACAGCAGGAGGGAGGGGGCTCTCTCAGCTGGAGCTGGACCCAGGCACGGTGGAGAGGTGCCTGGCTGCTGCTTCCTCCCTCACTGGTGGCCTCTGCAGACAGTTGGTGGCAGGAGGGAGGGGGCTCTCAGCTGGAGCTGGACCCAGGCACGGTGGAGAGGTGCCTGGCTGCTGCTTCTTCCCTCATATAGACTGGCTCTCACCTGTTACAACTGAATGGCAACATGTGGGCCTGCAGACTGTGCAGATAACACTAGTTAGGGCTGATTCACAGTTGTGGATTAGTATACCCTTCCCCAAACTGGTGGTCTCCAGATGTGTTGGACTACAATTCCTGTGCTGACTGGAGATGATGGGAATTGTAGCCCAATATATCTGGATAGCACCAGATTGGGGAAGGCTGGTTTAGGAGATCCTGGTGACCCTTTATATAGCAATGGAGTCCCACAATCACAACTGATGGTTCAGACAGGTAGTGCTGTACAGCTGTAGGTAGTATTTAGTTGTTCAGATAGACACTGACTGTGATATTCTCTGAGAACTGTGGGAGCAGACCAAGAGTGTCTTGGATGTGTCAGCAACGATGTGGTTGGGCTTCACATAAACTTTATGCTCATAGCCACGTAAAAAACACTTCATGTACATATTGGAGCAGTAGCGTCAGAAAATGAGTAGACGTGCAGTGACTTTCAGCACAGTGGCCATACTCTACGAAGTCTGGATTTTTAAATTTAACATTTTCCTATACACAGGCCTCAATAGGAAAAGACAGGGAAGGGGTAATTTGGACCAGTAAATCTATTTTTGGTTTCAGGTGTAACATAAAGGAAGTGTACCTCTTTGATTAGTCCAATGAAGTGCTTTCTCAGGGAATTTATTTAGTTTCAGGTTGATCGATACTGCCCAAACAACTCGTTGGTCATAGTGGCTCATGATAAAAACACCATCGAGCTGGTAGAGACACTGGTCCAGATGTATAAGATCTGGATACTGATGTACCAAACAAAGATAGCAAGGGGAAAAAACAGGGAGAAATGTGCTCAATAAAGGCTATCTGAGCATCTTTTTGGTCCGCATATCTTCTTTTATCAATTGGTATTTGTACATCTTTGGGAAAGTTCATACCTAGCTTTTGTAAGCAGTTTGGCAACATGCTCAGAGAGGTTCTTGGAGCATTGTGCTATAATACAGTTTCTTTCTGATTAGTTATTGTTTGCTTTGTCTGTCTTACTCTTCAACTGTTTACCCCTTGGGGGGCTTCTATTTAAATTTTGTCAATCATGTAGGAAATTCATAGTGGCAAAATATGACTTTATGAACGACAACTTCTCCAGTGCCTTTTCCCTGCTGCCTTTTCTAGTCTTCAAAAACAGAGCAGGCACTTAAGAAACTCACATTTGCCTCAACACTGGATACTTAAAGCATAGTCCAGCCTTCTCCACCCTGTTGCCCTTCAGATATATTGGATCACAATCCCATCATCCCCAGCCAGAATTTGGAAGGCACGCAGCTGGTGTAGGCTTGCCTATACATTGAATTAGGACAAGTGAGAGCAATTTTGGCTATTTCTTTTCTTTTTTTTCTTCTTTTTTGCGGTGGGTTGAATTTGATTGTTAGAGTTTGGAGTAGCTCAGCGTTTCCTATTGTGTCGCCATAACGTTAAGCTCATTTTTTAAGGTAGCAGATGAGTAGTTTAGTTGTAGGGCTCTGAGGGGGAAAAGGAAGTAATGCTGCCCTTCTCACGCTGAGAATCTCTCTTCTCCCCACCCTGGTAATTCTGTATATATGTATTTGATAAGAGAGAGAAAAAGACCTATTTGTTGTATTTTAACCTAGCTTGCAGTTGGGTGGTGTTGGATGAAAAACAAATGGGAAATGCTGGAAGGAGGAGTTGGGTGGTGTTGGATGAAAAACAAATGGGAAATGCTGGAAGGAGGAGAAAAGGAGTTTGGGAGATGTATAGAAAAAGGATGAGGTGAAATCACTGAGCAAATTAGGAGAACGAATGCATGGAAATCTAGGTATATGTCAAATTGACTGCAATATGTTGGCTGCAAATACCCCCACTGCATCATTAGCGTTAAAAACATTAGCACTGCATCATTAGCATTGGACTGCAACTCTTATAATTCCTAGCCAGCATGGGGACATGGGGGTTGGAATCCCACACATCCAGGGGGAGCAGATTGGGGAAGGATGCTCTACGTTGTGATTTGACAACCCTAATGTTAATACCATGGGCATACCAAGCCAAGTATAAAATTGATCGGAGAACATCTACAGTACAGTGTGCATCATTTCGATTTAATGTTGGCATGCGACTTTCAACATAATTAGCCCCAGCTATGCCAGGTGACTTGATGCCACAGACCTAGGTAAACTCACGGTGCAGTCCTACATGCGTCTATTCCAAAGGAAACTCCATTGAGTTCAATGGGGCTTACTTCCAGGTAAGTGAGGATAGGAGCCCAGCCTAAGAAATGAACACCACATTACAGCCCAAATAAGGCATTCTTCCAACCCATTTTCTTCAGAGTGGGACATAATTTACTGTGAGGATCTGTGAAAAAGTGTTTTGGGCTGTTTTTTGAGTGAGTGTTTACATTTGCTAAATGTTTCTAGACTTTTTTTCCCTGCCTTTGGGTGGTAGTATTAAACAATATGCTTTCCTATCGTCTCCTTTGCTTCTTTTTTCCCCAGCCAGAGGTGGTAGTACCTGTCACTGTGGCTTCTCCTAAGCTCCTCCACCTAGTACTGCACTATGTCAGCTTGGTTTCAAAAAGCTCTAAAGGGAGGATCTCAATTGCTGAGGGAAAACATTTTGAGCCTAATAACACTTGTAAGTGAATTACATTTCTTGCTAGGTTTGCCTGTCTTTCTCTTCCTTACCCCAGAAAATGCTTTCCCCATCTCCATATTTGTCTGCATTTGTGTGCGTGTGTACATATTTTTTGTTTGTTTTTCTATAGGAATTTAGCATTTTGCTTGTACGGTTTCTAACGGTTTATCCTTTTGTCACTTTATGGCTGTTTTTTCTTCTTCTTGTTTGTTAACTTCCATTTTTACAGAATGAAGTGAGGATAACTTTGAATGTGGAGAAACCAAACCTCTCTTTATTTCATGTTATCTTGAGGTATATTAATCCTGGAACTGCTGTAATATCTGGTCACATAATCGCTTATGAATCTCGGACTCAAAAAGGTAGGTAAAACACAGTGGCAGCAGCACTCAGTGGATAATTGACGAGCACCTTTATGCACTGAACTCAGTTCAACTAAAAGTGTCATTTAATGAGGTTTGTTTACATGGCCAGGATAGTTTGGTCTATTCTGAAGTTTGCAGCCTTTCGCTAAAATCCTGACACCAGTGCCGGCTTCAGATTTTGGAGGGCCTTTGGGCCAGACACCCTCAATGGGCCCCCTTCCCTTAGTGAGTCTGCCTTCTCACTGCCATTGTCACCAGCTGTTAAACCTTCTCTTCCTCTTTCTCATCATTGAGTGCTTGACAGGCAGAGAGCCAAATAGCAAGTAGGCCGTGGGATCTACTGCACCTCTTCTCATCGCTATAATTGTCTGGGCCAGAGTAGAAGGCAGGTGAACAAACAGTTTGCAATGGTGAACAGGAGGAACAACTCCAGGCCCCCTGCTGCGGTGTGGACTTTTGGCAGATGCCTGACCGTGCCTACACTTGACGCCAGCACTGGCTGACAGTCATGCAGTGGGGATAACCATGTATTTTTTCCATACATATGTGTGCACACAGAAATAAAACTTTAATCCTAAATTCCTTTATTTGGTTAAGATCTGAGAGCTCATGAACTTGATAGATCAATTCCTCCCCGACCAACCTGGTCACAAATTCTGCTCCTGCCTGCCTGCCATGCCTGTGGGTTGTGGGACTGGTTTTTTTTTAATGATAATCCAATGACTAGAGCTTATGGTTATGAAGTTGACATATGAATAAGTGATGGCAGAAATATCTAATCTGGTATGTGATGCTGAACAAATTGCTCACTCCTGATTAGCCTGAAAGAATAAAAACACCTCCTGACAACTCAGGGGCTGCAACTGTTCCTTATTTTTATTTTGCTTCAAGAACATTATTGGATAAAAAAATCCAAGGTTGATTATCTCAGAACAAGTAATCATGAAGACAAGCCTTAACTCTGCTAGTTAAATAATTTCAGTTGCTGTAGTTTTCTAGGATACTTGGTCATGACACTTACGGCCTTCGTCAGTAGTGCATATTTTGCTCTGCTTGCTGCTTTTAGATCTTGAGTGCTGACAGACATTTCCTGAGGTGCTGTCAGAGAGGGTGGTTTTGGCAAAGTTGCTTCTTGTTTCAATAATGTTTATTTAAAAGCTACCACTTCCAGACTCAAATATAGAGGATTGTAATAGTTAGCAAAGAGACTGAAACATGAAATCTGGATCCCTTGTATGGGCTGTAGCAGAATATGGATGTGTTATATTCTGATATTTGGTTAGATGTTAACACCATACCTTACACGTTATATTGCTGTGTGTCAGAACAATAAATCTGTCTGTCACCAATTTTGGATCTGATTACATTTTTTAAGGTGTTTACCTAAGTTTAGACCTAAGCATGGAATCTGTGAATGCTTCAGATCTGCCTTCTCCTCCTGGTGTTCTCCAGCTGAGTTGGGCTGTAACTCCCAGCATTGCTGGCTGGGGCATGCTAGGAGTTTAGTCCAACACATCAGGAGGCCACCAGATTGGAGAAGGTTGTTCCAGAGAGTTGTTATACAAGTACACTTGTCTGAGATGAGATATAGGAATGAGGACAGATCCCTGGATCATACACTCAGTAGCAAACCTGGATTTGTTGTATGAAATGCCCCTCTGAGGAACATCCTAGCTTGATATTGTAGCACTAGATGCACCAGATGACTAAACATCTGTAGCTTAACTAGATCAGCAGTTAGCATCTAGGGGGTGACTATACGATGCTGCTTTGGAAGGGCATCAACTGAAAAGCCCACTGCTGTGGAGCTAAACTGCTAAATCTAGAAGGGGCAGGAGGAAGCGTTCCCACACTTTCCCAACTCAGCCTCTCAATTGTAACCTCTTCTCCCCCAAGCCCATCAGAAGCCACCCTCCTCCATTCCACCCACCCCTTGACCTCTGCTTGGCCTTCCCACGCCCTATCAGTGGCTGCAATCCGCCCCTGGGAATGCCCCCAGCCTGAACCTGATGCAAGGTCACCACTGACAATTGAAGGAAATATGGTGGTGACGTTGCAGCAAACGAAAAAACCATGTTAAGTCCACGACTTTTTAACATGCTGTTTTGTGGGAAAGCCCCTTGGTGGCTGTGAGTTGGCTGCTGCATCATATAACCAGCATAGCAGCATCTCACAGCCCCCTGGTGATAGTCAAAGTACTATTTTCCTCAGCCTTCACCAGTTTCTTTCTGAATGGTGCATTTGTAGATCCAGTTCAGTACAAATGATATAGGACAATGAAGCCATGATTTTATCAGTCTGCGAGTGAGCAATGTGCCTATCTGCTTCCTTCTCATCCCTTCCTTCCTTCTCCTCCTGCACCCAATTTATATCCTGGCTTGTTTAAGTCATTATTTCTTGTATAAGCAGAGATTAAACCACAGTTTTTCAGAACAGATGTTACAGAAAGCAGTGTTTTAGACAAGCCTGTGGTTTATAAGCACCTATAAACCATGGTTTATTTGCCTGAGATCATTACATCTGAATCAAGCTATAGTTTGAGTATTAATGCTCTGTGGAATGATATCCATGCTGCGCGGACCAGTTTCAGATCTTTGATTCAATCGCTAAATTTGCTTTCCATCTTGTTTAATGTATAAAATGTTATTAGATTATAAGTAATCAAGGAGTGTTCTTATTAATTTACTTGTTTTCTGACAGGGACTCATCAGAGCAAAGACTTTGTGTTCCCACCCAGTAGGGAGCCAGCTTTTGTAACTGTCCCAGGAAAGAGCTTTGCAGATCCATTTGCATTACGTCCTGGAACCTGGATTTTTAAAATCATGGCAGAGGGAGTTCTCCTGGTAAGAAAATAAGCTTGAGATATTATGTTAAAATTTTGGAGAGCTGGAGTACACCCCCAAAGAAATAAAGGACAAATGCCTATGGAGGAGGTTCAACCTAACATTGGAATTAAGAATAAGCAGGTAGAATGAGAGCTCGTGTGCTCCAAGGGCCTGTATTAGAATTTGAACTGGGAGATTCGGAGCATAACCTGAGATTTGCTGGCAGGGGCAGAAGCCCCATTAAAATATCCTGGCAGAGCTGCCAAGATATGCCAGCAGGGCAGATCTGTTTTGATGTTAGGAGCACAGGGGAGGAGCCCCTGGATGCTGTACCCTAGACCCCTTCGATCCCTTTGGGGGATTGAAGTTGCCCCCCTTGTCAGCAATTTTACACCAGCCCCAAACTTGGTACAAATAATGTCCATCCCCTTCACTTCAATGTTGCCACAACAGCATAGAATACACCATTTGTAAATAACCCCCTTATAGGAAGACCATAACCTCACATGACATAGCTAAGGAGATGATTTAATGCATTTTGTACATCGCCCTGTGATTTGATAATGAAGAGCGGTATATAGATATTTTAAATAAATAAATAAATAAATTGTCATATGTAATTTTGCCGGTTTTCACTTGATCATTTTATGTCTGTTCAATAACTATGTTCATGCTAATCTTGGTTTGTCCTGTCAGGATTACCTGGTGCTCTTACCTAGAGACTACTATGAAGCACCCATCCTGCAATTTCCGGTTACAGAGCCTTGCTCATATTCAGGACGTGCCACAACAGATAGGTTAGTGCTTCAATTACATTAATGAGGCAGTCGAGTTTCCTGCATTTGGGGAAATTGTAGTGGACACCACACCTAGAGTGCAATGGATGAGCCTCACACTGGGAAAACCTTCTTCATGATCAAGGTGCCTTGGTTGTATTTGTTTTTATATTAACGGACCATCTAAGCACTGTCTCTTTCTTCTTCTTTAAAAGTTGTTTACAGTATGAACATTTGCCACTGGACAGATTTTGTTGTGTGCTTGGTTCAGAAGTAACATTTTTCTTGCATGGGGGAGAGTACAGGAAAGTAGCTTTCCAACAGCCAACACCCCAACATCCAGTGATGTCACACATCAGTGGTCAAGAGGTAAGATGTTTCTAATTGTATGTAAATCTATCACAATCTTTGCCATGTTGATGTAACACACTTTAGCTCTGTCCATCCCCTCAGAATCACTGTGTAGTGATTTACCCATGGAGCAGTTAGGGATGCATGAGCATTTTATTTCAGTTTGCAAATCACTCAAATGCCCTGTTAGCAATCGCGAACAGAAACGTGAGCTTGTTTTCTCTGAAAATGTTCGCAAATGCATGAACTTGCCTTCACATCTGCAAAATATGTACTTGAAAAATGTGCACATTTTAAGTCACCCATGCTTTAGTTCTTTTGGGAAAATTTGTGCAAATTTAGGAATTGCTTATGCAATTTTTGCGTTTGCTAGCTGTCTGTTTTGCCCAATTTTCCCATTCAGGCAAAATGAACAGTGATCGCAAATGTGAGCATAAACTAAAAAGAGATGAGCGGCGACCTGATGTTCAGGGAATGTTGGTGAACTCATTGATCCTTCCCTAGGAGCGGCCATTATGGGGGGGAAAGCCTGTGAGTGGAGGGCTTTGGTTCTGGAGGAAGGACCTTAGCAGATTGGATTCAGTGTTTGGATAACTGAATGCTTGTGAAAAAGATGGATGGCACTCCTGCAATAATTATTTTGGTCATATTCAAATGTGATTTGAATCTTCTTTAGGTGGATCTGCAAATCAGACTGGGCATAGCTGAAGCTGGCCGCTATGTAGTAATCCTTGAGTACCTTAATGAACATGATCAAGCATATGTTGGTAATGTGGAGATTAACAGCTCTGGGCAAATAATGGAGGCGAGGATTAATATATACAGCTGCAAATATAGGTGAGGAATCTGGAACTATTATTTTCTGTGTTATGCAGAGTTTGTTTTGCATTTGGTCTTTAACCTGCGGTGTATGTTTCTCTTTTCTGATAGTCCCCCAGGACCTGTTTCTCTTTAGTCAACTTATCCTACTTGTTTTGTTAGCTGGCAAAGTTTCCATCAACCATGACCCTTCTCATTGCCACTGCTAATCTCATCTTGTTTCTATACCTTGCTCTTCTGTTTTTCTTTTCATATTATTTACCAAATTGCCACTCTGTTGTTAATAAGGCAAAGGTTCCTCAGGATTGTTTTAAGAACATAAGAACATTAGAAGTGCCATGCTGGATCAGACCAAGGGTCCATCTAGTCCAGCACTCTGTTCACACAGTGGCCAACCAGCCATCGGCCAGGGATGAACAAGCAGGACATGGTTTTCTTTTATCTCACTTTTCTTCCTGGATTTCTCCCTCTGATTCTGTGATGTTGGCTCCTCTTTACTTCTTGTCTCTTTCTTCCCTTGTATGTACTTCATCAATATACTGTACATACATATAGTATGGAGTCAAGATTCTATAAAGCATTTTTGACCTGATCAGGAAGAGCAATCTTTATGTGAGGCAACCTGACAGATCTGGGCACGTACTTGCAACAAGGACAGAGCCAAGAATGGTGGAACCTGCAATGTGTACATGTATTGCCAGACATATGACTGGCTCGGTTATCTCTGATTTTTAATCTACTGGGAGATTGTGGGTAGAACTGAATCCAGACACCCTTTTCCTCATTCCTTTAAAAGCAATGATTTCACCTTTGCACCAAAAATTGTCTTGACAATCTTTTATACAGAAGGTATGTATGTGTGGATTTATTAATGCCTTGCCTCAAATGGCCCTCAAGATGGCTAACAATAATAAGAACCAAAACTGAAAATAAAAACTTAGTTTAAAATAATAATGTAATTTAATTCATAAAGCACATACATTAAAAAATAACAATTAAAAGAGCAAGAATTAAACAGCACCCAACCCAGTTTGTGTGCCAAAAACCTGCTTAAATCAAATTGTCTTTGCCTGCTGGCAGAAGAACAGCAGAGAGCGCAGCCAACTAGCCTCTCTTGGCAGGACATATTCACTAGATTTGATTGAAATCTTTCCGGTTTCTCCATCTATATCAAATAGAATATTCCAAGTTGGAGTACAAATTGCACAGATATGTACAGGTTGATATGTATTAATCTCCAAGAAGTCAAATACTAATGTGAATATTTTTAAAAAATATTTTTTACTACAGTAATCCATAGAGGTAACTTAATTCTTTGACTCTAAACTTGATTCCTAATGTTTTACTGGATTAGTTCCACAGATACTTCCATATTTTTCTGCTGATATAGGTTTTCTCCATTTGTTTAACTGTACTAAAAGTAAATGCTAAAATCTTTACAACCAGCTCTTGCAGATACGGACAAAGGGTGGAAGAATAAATACCCTTTTGGATGGAAGTCTTCTAGCATGGTTTATGTGGAAAAAGTAACGGCTTTTAATGGCCTTTATCTGTTACAGCTTCCTGTGTCGCAGTGTTGTGACTGATGGTATGGATCGCGTCGCCATTTATGACCTTTTGACTGATGCGAATTTACATCTCAGGTCATCAGCGATAGATTTTCTCCTGGTAAGTTTCTGTTTGTGAGATATCCACAAAGTGAGAATCAAGGAAGCTGTTTCCAACAACATTTTCAGTAATATGTTTTAGATGGGGAACAGGAATCTGCTTTATACCAGTTCAGACAGTCCATGTGTCCCAGAATAGTCTATTCCGAGGGGTAGTGGAAATCTGGGGTCTCAGGCAGAGGTCTTCCTCCCATCAACTACTACTGGATTGTTTTAAGTGGAGATGCCAGGGATTGAACCTTTGGCACGCAAAGCATGTGCTTTACCACTGAGAAATTGTCATAATTAATGGGAAGCTACCAGACTGTATGAATGCAAAAGTTTCAGGAACCCTCATCAGTTGCAAAGCAAAGAGCTGGCTATGTAAGTAGGTGACTTCCCAAACAAGTTTAAAGTACTTTATTATAAGATCTTTGCTGCCACCTCTTGGATACTTAAAAGATTTCCTCTGTGGCTTCCATACTTTCAAAACACAAGGCTGGTTGCCAGCCCTGATTGCCAGCACTTAGGCAGGGTGGCTTGTTGTCATGGTTAAAAAGCCACCCTAGAACTCTTCTGCAACCTATGGGTACTGGGTGGCTTATTACCTATGGCAACAAGCCACTCTGCTCAGGTTCACATGTCACAATAAGCCATGTTGATCATCTGTCACAGCTTGAATATTCACAGTGGTGACCGGCATGTGTTGCAACCCACACTGATCCACAACCCAGGTGAGTGTGTGTTGGCTGTCATACAAAGGGCAAGCGTTGCTATAAAAGCAAGCATTGAATGTGGCTTCTTGATGACTGCATTCAGAAGGAGTCAAACTTGTTTTTTGCAAGGCAGTTGTACATTCATACTGAATACTGCTTTAAAAATTAAATACCTGCTAGCATTTATTAATACAGTTACCCATAATCAGAAAGGAAATGTACCCAGATCCTACTGGCTAATATCTATCTATCTTCCTTTGCATTTTCCATTCTTCTAGAGTTAATTGCTTGGTTTACCAGGCCCATAGCCAGACTAAAAGTTTGGAGAGGCACCAAAAAATTAGGACTTTTGAAGACAAAATTGTAAACTTTTTTTATTCAGCCCTTAATTTTGCAGCCATTCTGCAATGTACGTACATTCAAAAAAATTCACAATCAACTTCAACAATTGTTACTGTTTTTAAATTGTTTTTAAAAATCCAAAGTAATCCACTAGTAGAATATCAAGAATGAGCTACAACAGGAATAATCTTATCACAGAAATAGAAGGAGCCATTTTGGCCATTGAATCTAACTCCCTGCTCAGTGCAAAAATCTAGAAAGCATCCCTGACAGATAGTTGCCCAGTCTTAGCTTGAGCACCTCCAGTGGCAGGGACTCCACCATCATCCTAGGCTGCTGGTTCTGTGGTCTGACTGCTCTGACTTTTAGGAATTTTTTTTCTGATGTCCAACTGAAATCTGCTTTCCTGTAACTTAAGCCAGTTGTTTCATGTCCTACAGTCTTGGATGACAGAGAACAGGCTGCAGCTCACTTCTGTGTGACAACCCTTTAGTACCTGAAAAGTGCTATCATATTGCTATCAGTCTTCTCTTCTCAAGTGCTATCAGTCTTCTCTTTTCAAGGCTAAACATACCCAGTTCCTTCAAACTTTCCTTGTAGGACTTAATTTCTAGTCCCCTGATCATCTTTGTTGCCGTTCTCTGAATTTGTTCCAATTTATCTGAATCCTTCTTAAAGTGTGGTGTCTAGAACTGGGCTGTATCTACTAAATGACTTAGCATCCTTTAGTAAAGAACCCATCATAGCAATGCAATTTCTTTTTGTAGAGTAATGTATAGTCGGGCACACAGTGCTAATTACTGAGGTATTTAGAATCTGCATCTGTACCTTTATTATTATTTATTTATTTATTTATTTATTTATTTATTTATTTATATAGCACTATCAATGTACATGGTGCTGTACAGAGTAAAACAGTAAATAGCGAGACCCTGCCGCATAGGCTTACATTCTAATAAAATCATAATAAAACAATAAGGAGGGGAAGAGAATACAAACAGGCACAGGGTAGGGTAAACAGGCACTGGGTAGGGTAAAACTAACAGTATAAAGTCAGAACAAAATCAAGAAGAAAAGCATAGGATTTCCTGTTGGCTTTGTAAAATTTCCATAATAAATTTAATTATTTGTAAAAATTGTAGTGCAGGCCAAAGAAAATTCAGGGGGGGCAGGGCCCCCTAAACTCCACTGGGTATGGGCCCATGGTTCACTAGCCAGATAATTCTGGATTGTTTCAATATTCTATATATTGAATTATGGAGGCAACTTATATCTTAGTGTTCCTGAACATCACCTTGCTCATCTATGTTATTTATTTTTCATTTATTTAAAACTGTCTTCTGCTGTTCCTACGAGATCTTGCAGCAGTTTACAGAGTTAAAGGCAACACTTGCAGAATCAATAAATTAACAGAATGCCAAATAATAAAAATGGAATCAGGGTAATAGAACAATAAAACGGCAGCACAATAGTTAAAAGACCAGCAAACAGTAAGCCAGGAATAAACCAGGGTTTGTTGTTGGCTTATGAATCCTGGTTTGCTTGGGAGCAAGAGAGCAGTAAATACATCAATCTTTCCTGTCGATGTGTGCGGTTGCATAGGAATACCCTCAGAAATAGAGTCAGAAGGAATACTCTTTAACTTTTTGCATGCAGTAAAAGCAGGCTAAATGCTTCTTTTAGCCAGTCCTTTTTTGCTTCTGTCCTCAGTAAAGACAAATGAGCTGTCCAAGGCAACCAGATATAATTTTAATCCCATCTAATGGTATAGTTGCAGCTCTCTGCCCACCACATTGCACTCATGGCTGACTTCTCACAAATCGTGCTAATGAGGGCAAGTGACTGCAGTAGACTGCAGTAGACTCTGCGGTCATGGATTTTTAGGTCTCTGCCTTCTTGTTTCATCTTGACAGAATAGCCCGTCCTTCACAGATCTGCACAAACTGCATTCTCTTTGCTAAGCGGAGTTGCTCCCTTTTTAAATGTTGTTTTAGGACAAATGACATGCTATTTTTCGCATATTTGTTGCCTCCTAGCACCAGTGCTCAATGTGCTCGAGCAGCTACTGAGGCCCAAGTACCCAGACAGGGCCCATCGCTGTGCTGGTGCCCGGCCTAGATGGTCACCCACACCAGCCACCTTCCATTTTAATTTCCCACAATGCCTCTGATGTAGCATCAGGGCATTGCGAGGAATGAATGTGGCAGCACTGTCTCCAAGCCACCTGGCGCTCATTGTGGTATTGCTGCTGCTAGCACAGTCAGGTAAGCCAGGGATGGAGAACCTCTTTCAGCCCCAGGGCCAAATTAAATTTTGGAAAAGTTCTTGGGGACCGCATTTCAGTGGTGGGCAGGGCAGAAGGCAAAAGGGGGACTGGCCATAATTCTATAAACACCAAAGCTACAAGCATAGGGTGACCATATGACCAGATTTGCCCGGATTTGTCATTTTTTAAGATAAAGAGCTGAAAGTTAGCACCATGATAGCTTTTAGGTAGAGCTTTAGCCATACTGAATTTGAAACAGATCCGTTCATGAATTGATTTTTAGGATTTTTTTTAAATTTGAGGATTTAAAATTATTATTTTTAAAAAATGTTATTTTTAAAGATAAATAGATGAAACTTGGCACCATGATTGCTCCTAACAAGGACTTTAGCTATGCCAAGTTTGAAACAGATCTGGTCATCCATTGAGTTTGCTTCGCTACCACTTCCCTTCCACTTCACTTTGTACACTTGTGAGCTAGGCTCTGACTGCACTGCTGGGATGCAATGCAGAACATTTGAAGTGCATACCAGAGAAAAATAGATAGATGTATGGCTTTGGCTGGCTGGCATATCTCTTAGAGACAGGGTTAGACTGAAGACACAACTTAGAGATGGCTGTAGCTTAGCCCTGAGAGGCTGCTGTACCACACAGAGCCTTTTTAAGAGTGTCTCAGAGTCCAGTTTTGGTGAAGGCAGAGGTGGCTGGTGGTGGAGTTTTTTTAAAAAAACAAGAGTCACCGGATGCAACCAAGCTATAAGCTGTTGCCCTGCCCCCAGCCACAGGGTGCAAGTGCACAGCCTGGCTGGACCGTTGGGAGACTTTGGCGAGAGAGGGGGTGGGGGGTTATTTGAGGCTGGAAATGTTGGCAGGCTGGCATAAGGCAGAGAGAGGCTGAAGGCAACCCATATGCACCTGTAGCTTGGCCCTGAGGCTGGCTTGCCACACAGAGTGTTTTAAGAGTGCATCAAAGTTGTGCAGGAGGAGAGGAGGTGGAGGCGGCTGGTGGCAGAGGTTTTTAAAGTATTGGGCAAAAGGCGGGATATAATAATAATAATAATAATAATAATAATAATAATGATGATGTAAGTGTCACCAGACATGTCCAAGCAATAACCTGCTATAAGCAATATCCCAAGCCACAAGTGTGCAGCCTAGCTGGACCATTGGGAGACTTTGGGGGAGGGGAGAGAGAGAGAGATTGTTTGAGGCTGGAGGCTTTGGTTTGTCTACAATGACTTAGAGTGAGAGACCACAGAGGCTGCACAGACAACCCAGAGACATCTATTGTAACTTAGCCCCATGGTGCTGGCATGAAACGCAGGGCGTTAGGAAGAGGGTCTCAGAGTCGCATGTTTGTGCAGGAAGTAGACAGGAGTCCAAAGTCTGGATGTGCGAAGTGGTGCCAACACACAAGCCTTGAGAAGCTAATGTATATAAGTGAGAAGTGTGAATGGGCAAAGTAGTGTTCACTGCCACAACACCCACCCTAATGTTAGAGTAGAGAAACTTGTGACAATTATACACAAGCTTTTTTAAAAAATTGAAATTAAAAAAAGCCAGCCATCCGGCCGGCCAGTAGCAAACCCTGTTAACAACAACAGCAGCTTGCAATGAGTGACGATACAGTCAGAAAAGATATTTGAGGGAAAGGGAGAATGTAACACACAGAGTATAGCAAAAGCTTCAAAGTACATCAAAACCTACAAAAGTAGGAGTGAGTGAAGTTAATTTCAGATACATTGAATCTCTCACTTGTTCTTTATTTCAGTGATTTTAAGATAAAGATGTGTTGTAGAACAGATTTGTCTTAAATGTGTACTGTAAAATCAGACATGTGACCAAGGCTGTGTTTGGGTGGGCACGCCCCCTTGGTGCTGGACACGCCCCCTTGGGGGCCGACCATGTTGTCCTCCTTTTTGGTTTCCAAAATATGGTCACCCTATACAAGCATATTTTAGCTTGCAGCTCTTACTGACAGTAACTAGGCCTTAGGAGAGGTATTTCAGCCATTTTGAAGTGGGGGGGGGGGGGAAACATGCATACCTAGAAAACCACCAAATGATTTGCGAATGTGGCCAGGAACATGGGGCATGGCCATCTGGGGAACCCTACAGGAAGGCCAGATTTGGCCCACAGACCTGAAGTTCCCCATCCCTGAGGTAAATCCAAGGCCCACTGATATACAAGGGGCCCCACCAGTGGGCACTTTGCCAAGCCCTCCTCAAACTGTCACCACATGGGATAGGAAAATGTAACATGCCCTTTGTCTTTGTTTCCCAGCACAAGATTTGCATTATTCCAGTTGAAGATTTTTCGCTAGAGTATCTCAAACCTCAAGTTTATTGCATTGCCACATATGGGCATGTGGCTGATTCAAGGTAAAATGCTTCCTTCCCTTTTTCTTTCCTCAAGTAAAGGCTTTAAGAAATCATGATTTAAATTCTGGAAGTTTGTTCTCTGACTCAGGAATAACTGCAGTTCCCATCCTTCAGCAGGGTTCCCATTCTGCCTATTTTGAAATAAGGAAAATTGTTCTCAGGAATCATCATTTATTCTCAGTACAGATGTATGTACTGAGATCTATGATTCTATGAGTGGATTCCTGCATTGAGCAGGGGGTTGGACTCGATGGTCTTGTAGGCCCCTTCCAACTCTGCTATTCTATGATTCTATGATTCTATGTGCAAGTTTTCACCAAGAGATGCACAAGGCACCAAGCAGGATATGACACTTTGAAAACAGTTTGAAAACTGTATATGGAGTGTGTCCTGGATCCCAACAGTTGTCACTACTGTTATAAACTGTCCTAAGGCAGTGGTGTAGATCCTGCCCAAGTCTCCTTGAAGAATTCAGCTAATTTTAATTATTTTGGTTTCTCCCCTGGCTGCATAATTTCTACAGGTGCTTCACCCAAGCAGGACCTCCAAATTCACCCAGCATTTTGCTATAAGTGACGTAAGTGGAAACTGCAACAAATTTTGCAGTGTGGAGTATAGAATTCCAGCCAGCCACGCTCTTTTCCAAAATCCTCCATTCCATTCCCCTGCCCCACATGGTTTTCTGTTTCCCCACCCCATCAGTCTGCCTTTTGTGTCTACTGAGTAGACTCAGTCCTCACTGAGCTACTTTGGGTCTCTGCTCCTAAGAG
Organism: Elgaria multicarinata webbii; assembly: GCF_023053635.1. Taxonomy (NCBI): domain Eukaryota; kingdom Metazoa; phylum Chordata; class Lepidosauria; order Squamata; family Anguidae; genus Elgaria; species Elgaria multicarinata. The sequence goes on from NC_086177.1 coordinate 57,826,877, forward strand.
GCTTTCCTCCTAATTATTATTTTTTGCACATCTGGAACCTTGAGCTTCCCTCAAGTCTGCTGATTCCTCCCTTGTCTGCATAGATGATGCCATTTTAGCTACATAAGGATTCTCATTCAGAGAAGGCGTTCACTACTAGCATGTATGATAGGGTGACAATTATAGTTGTGCCCCAAATGCTCACTTAGGCAAATGACTGGGTTCGCACAATCCTGTAGGGAAAATAAGCCACAGTGGCTCATTTTTCCTCCACCTAAGTAGCATAATTACTCTCACTAGGCATGGGTTGCCATGACGTCCAAACCTGGCTAGGATGGTTGGTTGGGAGGTTTATGAACCACCCAGCAACCCTAAAACAATCCATGAGTTACAGGGTGTTTTGTAAACCAACCCAGTCACCCATCCTCTCCAGGTTCAGACATGCCTGGCAAAGGTAATTATGCTAATTAGGCGGTTCACGACCAGCATACACAAAGAGGGGGGAAAAGCCACCATGGCTTATTTTATTTCAGTGATTGTATGAACCCACCTATTCTGTACCACTGTCCTATTATTTTAATAGCAGTATGTGGCAGTTATTGATATGTTTGGCATTTATTTGGATCTACTTTCTAGTGTCTACATTAATGATCTTATTCTTTCTCCCTTCTAAAGTGCTTCATGCATCCCCTCGCAGTACGAAACACCTCCTGTAGCCATGGTTTTGGATGCTGTGAGGGATGGAAAGGTTGCAGAAGTGCCAAGAAATGTGGTCTATCAGGATTCATTGAGACCTCCTTTATCATCTCCTCACACAGTTAATGGAGTGACTTTGACTTCTTCACAGGTAGTGACATTTTGAATTAAATATAGGACTTAGTGTTAGGTGCTTTTATGCCCACATATGTATTTATTTACTTACGTATTCGATTTCTGTAAACCCCCACCCCCCAAAAGCTGAAGCTCTCGAGGAGGTTCACAACAATTAAAACCATAAAATGCAACACAATAAAACATAGAAACTAAAGTATAAAATCATCATCATAATAATAAAACCTAGCAGCAGTGCCAAGATTTGAAATACAATAACAAATTTTAAAACAACAGAAACTGCAACATTCCTTGTCGATTTGTAAATCTTTCCAAAGATTTGTAAACATTAATCTTATCTGACATGCAATTAAACTCTTGCAGAACTTTAAATCCTTTTCTTAATTGATTTGCAAGGACCTGACATCTGTTAAAGAGCTATTGCTTGATGTAGTAGCTTAGCTCTTGCTAAGATAATATTTATTCACTTTAAACCCATATTTTATTTGAATATTTGCTCACCAAGTTTGGCCGATGGATCTTGGAATGGTGGTGGTGGTGGTGGGGAATAGGAAACATGATTCATGCTTCTTGACTTTGTATTTCTTCTGTAAAGTCCTAAGTGAGGGCTCATGCTTTTTCCATGGGTTAAGAAGTAAGGGCTGGCTCCAGGACTGAGGGGACCTTCACCAGGCCTTTGGTGAGCCTTCATTTACACCCGTAGGTCCTGGGTTTACATGGTGGCTATAGCAATGCTGCAGTGAGCTCTGGGTGGCTTGGAGAGAAGTGGCTAGGTCTTGGTGCTGCCATATTAATTTCCCACAATGCCTTGACACTATATTGAAATCCCTGTGGGAAGCTTCCAGATGTAGGTGTTTGGCAGTGCCAGCTTTTGATTTTGGGGGGCCCTGGGCAAGGTAGGACTCGGTGAATGGACTTTCTCATCAGCTGCTATTGCTCCTCCTCCTCTTTCTCACCATTGTTCCCACTTACTTGCTCGACAGGCTGAGTAAGTAGGCAGTGGCACCTACTGTTCCCTCAGCTGATGCCTAATCTTGCCTACTCTTGATGCTGGCCCTATAGTGTGTCATATAGATTACCCTCAAGGTTGAGCCCTGACAAGGTGCTGCAGCTGCCCGAGAATGCTGTGGGTTGGTGCTGGGCCTGGGGAAATGGATGAGCTTTACATGCAATAGGAGTTTATATGGCTCTCTACAGAAATGCAAATCCAGGAATCATGAATTGTGAATGGTCCACACTTCCTATTCCCCTCAGAAGATGTAACTCCTTAAGCAACCAGTCACATCTTGTGTCTTGAAGGACCATTAAAAAATTGTTTTTAGTCCAACTAACACCACAAGTCATGCTGGGTACTCAGCATATTCTCTTTCTGCTCCCTTTTCAGTATAAGGAGCTATCCAGGCTTTAGCAAAGTGAACATTCAAACAAGAGATTGCCAGAGACTGTTCTGTTAAAATCCTGTTCAACTTTGTATTCCTTTTTATGAGACATCTTCCCACACAATCAGTTTAGTTCTAAATCGAGCAACCAATGATGTGCCAAGGTAGCACTTAGATGCAGCCTTTTCAGTCTGCAAATAGGTTAATCCTCAAAAGTCTAATAAATTCCAATTCACTAAACTTATTTATCTTCACAGAACCAAATTACATTGAGTGGGAGAGTGACGCATTTGGGCAGATACGTGTTTGTCATACATTTTTACCAGCCAGAATACCCAGCATTTCCAGTGCATGTAACTGTGGATGGAGGACAACTCTGGTCAGGTGAGCTGACTTTTACATGGATTTCGATTTTTTAAAAAATTATGCTTGGAATTTCCACATGTTAGTTTCATTCCCTCCCCCCTTTTGTCTGCTTTAGGTTCTTCTAATGCTTCCTTTTGTCCACATATTTCTGGATGTCGAAGTCTGGTTCTGGCAGAAAATCAAATTGAATTTGACATCTCTAAACATGACATCTCAGTAACAGTGAAAATTCCTAATGGAAAAGCAGTGGTCTTGGTAGGTTTTGTTGATATTAAAGACTATTATTTGTTAAACTAAAGAATATTCTCTCTGCATAGAGATCATCTGCCTAATCATCAGGCTCTGGTAACATACAGAGGTTTATCAGACAAGTGTTTTATTGCACACTCGCTACTGCCCAATTATGGATGTGCGTGCATCCTTTAGATGACAACATCAGCCTTCCGTACACCTCTTGCTTCTCTCGCTCATTTTCTGTCGCAAAATAGACCCCCCCCCCAAAAATCCAGGTGTTTTTTTTAAAAGGAATGTGCCATGATCTCCTGCTGTATGCAGGAAAAGTAGCACAATCAAAACAGCCCCTGAATGGGCCACATGGTCTTTGTTTACTTCCTCTTTCCCAGCCAGGAAATATGAGGAAGTAATGAGGGACAAAAGTGCGTGTGAAGAAGTGACGGTAAGGAAACACGGATTTCCCCCCATGTGATGACGCTCACAGTCTAGACTTCTGCAAATGTCTTAGGTTCCTTTATTTTCTGGAATCAATATAGGGACAATGCAAGTGTCTTTTACGCGCACACACACCCCTTTTGAAATGAATGGAAATTGCCTGCAAACTCTGTTTGGATACTTGTGCCTAGTCCTTTCATTTTCTCTGCTAAAATATAATAATTTCATTTTCTCATCATTTTTAAAAGGAATGCATCCTGGTTGTTCCAGCAGATAGCTACACTTATACACTTCTTCAGAAAGACACTGTGGACAAGTCATATGATTTCATCAACCAGTGTGGTGGGAACAGTTTTTACATTAAGTAAGTCATCATGCAATTTCTGTTGCACTTGTATCTTGTTTGTGAGTTCCTGGTTGACAGCTGTTGGTCACTGTGTGAACAGAATGCTAAACTAGATGGATCCTTGTTCTGATCCAGCATGGCTCTTCTTAGATTCTAATGTACTCAGAAGTAAGATCCACTGAGTTCAATGGAACTTAGTTTGAGGTAAATATGTAGGATGGCATTCTTAGCTTAACATTTTGCGATACCGAGTATACATATTATTGGTCACAGGTGGTATCCAACTAATTTCACTCCACTGATGGAAGGGATCTGTCATTGGAATAGAGGGTGAGATGGTTTTGGTGGTTCCGGAGAGTCCCCTAAATCTTCTGCACCGTAGTGGGGGACATCTGCTGATGGATGCATTCTGTCAGTAGAGGAAGACTAGTTGGTAACTACCCTATATAACTTTTATTTATTTAGTGCCATCTTTGCATATGATGCTTTATAAATAACATGTTGGACAGGTTCCTACTGCAAGGGTTGTACAATCTTGAAGTAGAAACAAGGGGAAAATAGAGGAAGGCAAATGGATTTGGAAGGAAAGAGCATGCAAATATGACACTGGGTCATTGGGAGTAGGGGTTGTTCTAAACAGTTCTGGGCTCCACACTTCAAGAAGGATGCAGACAAGCTGGAGGAGGTTCAGAGAAGGGCAGAGAGGAGTATCAAAGGTCTGGAAACAAAGCCCTATGAAGAGAGACTGAAAGAATTTGGCATGTTTAGACTTGAGAAGAGAAGACTGAGGAGAGATGTGATAGCACTCTTCAGATACTTGAAAGGTTGTCACACAGAGGAGGGCCAGGATCTCTTCTCGATCATCCCAGAGTGCAGGACACAAATTATGAGCTCAAGTTACAAGAAGCCAGATCCCGGCTGGACATCAGAAAAAACTTCCTGACTGTTAGAGCAGTATGACAATGGAACCAATGATCTAGGGAGGTCGTGGGCTCTCCCACACTAGAATTATTCAAGAGGCAGCTGGACAACCATCTGTCAGGGATGCTTTAAGGTGGATTCCTGCATTGAGCAGGGAGTTGGACTCGATGGCCTTATAGGCCCCTTCCAACTCAACGATCCTATGATAAACGCTTCCTGGAAAAGGTGGGTTTTGAGGAAGGATTTGAATGAAAGTTATCACACAGAGGCATTATGGGAAGTTGTTCCAAACAAAAGGGATAGCAAGAGTGGAGTCAGTTTAGGAGCAGGGGAGATTTGGGTGGCTCCAGATGCAGAGCTGGAGAAGTGAAGTACACAGCGTGGGATGTGTTGGGATATAAGAGTGGAGAGAGATGATGAATGTGCATTCATATTCAAAATGCATTGGAGAAAGGGTACTAAAGACAGAACCATTTAATTTCATGAAAAAAACCCACCATGGATGTATTTTAACTTTATTTTAAAGCATATGAACCAGAACTGTAAATGAAAATGAACAGTATTTAATGTCCAAACTCAGTGGAGAATATAAACGTCTATTAACATATTTTAACTAAATATTTTTTTAAAATACCAGAATTCAAATGCTTTACTTTCCCCATTTGAACAGCCCAGTAACATCCTCAGAATTCTGTAGAAATTCAGCAAGGTCACTTGCAGCTGCCTACAACGATGGGGCTCTGCCTTGCAATTGCCATAGGAATGGTGCCACCAGTCCTACCTGCAGCCCAATGGGGGGCCAGTGCACCTGCAAGCAAAACATCATTGGCCGTCAATGCAGCAGGTGCCAAACAGGCTATTACGGATTTCCATCTTGCAAACGTACGTATGTTGCTAATGGTTCTCCAGAGAAGTCACATCCTGCGCTATGCTTTTCTTGAATGTTGCCCCAAGAGCTGAATATTTCATTCTGTATTTTATTTCAGTCTATATTTAGGTATTTTCTCTAACATTTCTACTCTGTTGCATCACAGGTTATCCATTTATAGTATTTAATGAATGATAGAAGTCAACATTTTGGAGCTCATACATTTTTTGATTCTGTGAAAGAGCCTTGATTGACCTCTGTTTTCTTTTTGGAGGAAACTGGGGAATCATTACATCATACACACTTGCAATGCATTTGAAACACAAAGTAGGTGTGTGTCCCCAAAGAAGGCTATTCATTAATTTTATTCCATTTAAAACATCTATACCTTGCCTTATCTCCAAACAGTTCTAGGCGGCTTACAACAAAGTAAAGAATTTAACAGTTAAAAATATCCTTCCAGTTTAGGACATATCCCAAAACATGAAAACTGCAGCAGAAAACAACCCATCAGCAATAAAAATAATTAAAACATTCAAAAACGTGGAGCAGTTAAACAGCAAATCAAAATTATATAGTTAGTGCCTTTCTAAACAGGAAGGTCTTTACCAGCTTCTGGAAGATCATTAATGAAGAGGAAGGGAGTTCCAGAGCCTAGGAGTTTTTCTACAGGAGCTGTTTATTGTGTGCTTGTCAGTCCCTACTCATGGTTGTTTTCAGGTTCTTCATATGATGTTAGACCTTCCAGTTTCGCTTCTGTTTGTAAACTATAGTTGTACCAAGGTTTTTTCTTAGAGCAGGGAAAATGTAATATTATTTCTTATGGTGAGAAAAACATTGTTTCCACTTGTGCATATGTGCTATTTTGCTATGCCACAGTGTCATTAGAGATTAGGTAGCTGAAAAGCAGGGAAAGAAACTCTTCTCGTGCAATGCTTGGATCTCTATTCTTCAACGAACTGAAAAGTAAATGCAGCAGATTAACTGCCTTGTGTAGATATTTAAGCCCTAGGTGCAACCATTGTTAGGTAGTTATTGTTAGGTAGTTCCAGCCGAGCTGTCTCTCCTCTTCCCTTCTTGTCCACTTTCCCTTTTGGATTGTGTCTATTCACAAATTGTAAATCATTTTTTAAAACTGTGAATTACCTTGAGTGTATTGGGAGAAAGGTGATGATGATGTATACATGTAAAATAAACACACAAAACAATAGCATCCTCTTTACTCACTGCTAACTCATACTTCTGACATGCCATGGCAGTGTGAAGCTGGTTTAGAGCTGGGCATCAAAGGAGAGCTGGGGGGAAAACCCGCTGTGCAGTTGCTTAGAGAGAGACGTGGTTGGCAACAATTGGACAGTTGTCTAGAGAAGAGAGTAGTAGTGTGTAGCAGTGGTGTCCTCCCCATTGTGTGAACAGTCATGAAGTCTGAGTTTGCTTGTGGGCCCCAATGCTTTCTTGTCCAGGAACTCAAGACTCCTGGCACTGAATCACACACTCAGGTTCTTCCCAGTACTTGGTGAGATTATGAGACAGTTTGGAGGATCATGTCTTGGCTTAAACTGAGATATGAACAAGCTTTTTGTCCACATATGCAGGTCCTTTGTCCTTCCCTTTGCATGAGCAAACCAGGAGCAGTATCCAACAGGGCCAATGTGTTTATGTAATTGATCTCTAGTGCAACACTAATACCGTATGCTCGACTGACAACAGGTTTTCTGGGGAAACCCACTGAACCAGTTTATACTATTGGTGTTGCACTAGAGGTCACTTACACTAGCATTAGGTCAATTGCGTAAGTGCAGCAGCCCTGTTGGACACCGCCCCAAGAGTCTTCAGTTGACCCTAGTTTCCAGGTTTGGATGAAATGGGAATTCATATCTAACAGCTTCAGAACAAGGCAGGATATTAATCCATTTTCAAATTGTGATTTAATATTCTGGCTTGCTACAAAGTTGTTAACAATTTTTTCTTGAAATAGGAAACTATAGTTTTTGAGGTTACTTGTATTGTAAAATTTCAGCAATACAAACCAATAAAGAGGAAAACTATATGGAAACTATAGTTAATTGAAAACATCCTGCTTTGTTCACCAGTCTGCTGTTGTATTTTTTATTGGGGGAATTTGGTGTGTGTGCTTTTCTTGTATTTGCTATTTAAATCCATAATTAAAAAGTTTCCTGGGGAGGGTGAGAGCCTAGCACTTGACCTAAACAATTACTAACCATAGCATGTGTATGCTTTGATCACCTTTTTAAAAAAATTACAGTTAAATAAAGTTGTAATAATAATAATAATAATAATAATAATAATAATAATATATTTATTTATTTCTTACCCGCCTCTCCCTTTGGATCGAGGCAGGGAACAACATTAGAACAAGAATCAATACATCTTAAAAAATCATGATTTTACATTGATCTGGATAGGCCTGCCGGAAAAGGCTAGTCTTTAAAGCTGCCTTAAAATCACACAGAGAGTTAATTTTATGAATCTCCTCCGGCAGGCCATTCCACAATCTGGGGGTGACAGAAGACAAGGTCCTCTGGGAAACTGATGTCAGCCTAGTTTTAGCTGACTGAAGTAAGTTCACCCCAGAGGACCTGAGTGTGCGGGGCGGACTATATGGGAGAAGGCGATCCCGCAGGTAACCTGGACCCAAACCATTTAGGGCTTTAAAGGTAATGACCAACACTTTGTACTTTGCCCGGAAACTAATTGGCAGCCAGTGGAGTGATTTTAATGTTGAGGTAATATGCTCACCCCTAGATGAAGGGGTGAAGCAAAGTAAATTCGAGTGGATTTTTAACTGTTATTCAAATTAAGAGAACTTGCATATGAATAATATTACTCCTATAAAATGGTTCCTCTCATCCCAGCATGCAGCTGTGGACGACGCCTTTGCGATGACATCACTGGAAAGTGTATTTGTCCTCCTCAAACTGTTAAGCCCCGATGTGAAGTGTGTATGAGGCAGCACTTTGGCTACCATCCCCTGGCTGGCTGTGAGGGGTGCAATTGCTCCAGCAAAGGAGTGGTTAATGCAGTGAACCCTGAATGTAATAAAATTAATGGCCAATGCAAGTAAGTGCACATTTTTGGGTTACATTTCCATGATTAAGCTTAAGAACGTTTGTCTTGATTTTTTTTAAAAAAAAATTTGCAAGGGAGGGTGATAGGACAGAAAAAGATTCCCATTACTTAAAAACATCTGGATACAAATTTATGCAGTGCTGATTAGCTTGCGAAAAATAGAACACCTGGAAGAAGCTGTGATGTCTGTTAGAAGGCTGGCTTATACTGACAAAGTGTTTGTGGGAGCAAGAATGTTTTATTGTATGTGTTCAAACAGTTCTGTTGGGAAAGAATAAACATTTGGAAAATGGCGCATTAGAACCGAATGTACAGGGGGGGCGGAGCTTGGCAGCCTGAGCGATGGCGGGTTTCTTCTGAGGCTCTGAACGGCGCTTGCCGGAAAAGGCAATTATCTCTCTTTTAATGGGCATGAATCTTTGAGCAACTGACAGAAAATGATTATAAAACCAACAGGAGCCGGGAAAGTGGAGAGATTTGGAGAAGGGAGGTGAGATGAACTATGATTAATGCAATGTCTGTCTAAACGGCAACTCTATGAAAAGTGAAAGTAAACGCTGACTGACGCAGTTTAAAAAGAAGGAATTTATGTTTGCTGGACATTGATCTGTGATATAACCTCTCATCTTTATCTCACATGGGAACGATTGGAATGCTGGCTTTCTAAGGTTAAAGTGGTTGACTGGATTTATTGGCGTGGCGAGAAGGGGGGTGAAGGGGTGAAAAAAGCTGCATTTGGCATTCGGTGAGGGAGATGTGGGATGTGAGAGACTTTGAGTGATTAAATCTGATCCCCTCTAGTGAATGCTGTTGTGAACTGGATTTTTCCCCCCTCCTCGTGAAGAAGGAGCTGTGAGTGCTATATAATAGAGAAGCCAGCATAAGTTGCTAAGGAAGAGAGTTGGACTCTAAGATTTATGCCCTACCCAGAAGGGACCCATGCCCAACGTTAAAAAAAAGATCAAAAGTTGGGAAAAGCTTAATAAACAAAAAAAGAAACCTTCAAATCATAATTTGGCTTACCTCTCCTTCCTGGGAAGTACAGCCCCTGGAGTTGAACAGGAAGAGGAAGATATAGACCCAGTCTCTTTGGATACAATACCAAATAAAGAAGGAAACATGGCAGAAGGGGGGAAAGAAAGTGGTAGTAACCCTCCCTCTTTAATGGAAATCAAGGCTATTATAGCAGAAAATAACATGATTATTTTTAAAAAAATGGATCAGCAAATGAGTGAATTCAGAAAACAAATGCGTACTATTATGGATAAAACGATGGAAAATTCGGATAAGATCAAAAAGATAGAGGCTAAAGTGGATCTGGACCAGAAGAAACAAGAGGCTTTCGAAAAATCAACTAATATACAATTTAAAGAATGGGAATTGCGTTTGATCGCCTTGGAAGATCAATCTCGTAGATCTTCGCTTCGAATAAAGCAGCTGAAGGAGACGCAAGGAGAAGATCTTAGAGAAATTATCGTGAACTGGTTCAAGGAGCTGACGCCTGACATTCCAATAGATGGATCGGATCTGGACCGAGTCCACCGTGTGGGGGGGGAAAAACTACAAAGGGACTAGAGACATATTGGTGAAATTTGGCAACTATTACAAAAAAGAGCAAATTATGAAAGAATTGAGATCTAAGGTTCAGATACAGTGTAAAGGCAAACCAGTGCAAATTTACAATGATCTTTCTCAACGCACATTAAATTGGAGACGTAGTCTTAAACCAATAACGGAAACATTAATGAAGAATAAAATTCCTTATGCATGGGGTTACCCGGTTTTCTTAAGATTTACATATGGGAGGAGGGAATACAGAGTAACCTCATTGGATCAAGGTAAAGATTTGCTGAAGAGGCTGGGTCTGGATGGGGAAGCAGATGGGGCTGGAGTGGGTGGGGGAGGGAATGAGGCTGGGACATCTGGAGAGTAAGAGAATTGTTAATTATGTTGGAGATAATTGCAAATAAAAATGCTAATATAGAGACCTGCCGGCCAGGCACAGCACTGCCTCCCTCCTCCCCCTTTAAAGTAGATGGCTGGAGTATTAGACTCACGGGGATATGGGGGGGGGATTAGAGTGGGGGGGTGGGGAGGGGGGGAAGGTAGGGGAGGAGGGATCGGGGTAGGAGGGTGTGGGTTTTATGTATGGAGTTTGTGTTTTTATGTAAGCAAGTTTGAATTGCTGAGCACAAGGGATCGGAAGAGATTTCAAAAGGGTGATTATGGATAAAAAGATAAAGGTATCAACACTCAATGTTAAAGGTTTAGGGGCAGTCGTGAAAAGGAAGAGAATAGAACAAATGCTAAATAAAGAGGGATCAGATATTATAATGATCCAAGAGACACACCAAGGCTCCGAGAATTCGAATATGATAAAATTAAAGTGGTTAGCCTATTATGAAAAATCATTAGGGACATCAAAAAAAAATGGAGTGGCCACTTTGATTTCAAAAAAAAGTGGGTTTATATTAGAAGAGGTAAAAAAGGATGATAAGGGTAGATATCTTATGTTAAAAGGTAAAATTGAGGGAAAGGTTTATACTTTGATTAATGTTTATGCCCCAAATGAGAGGCATAGAGAATTTTTTATAAAGCTGTTCAAAGAAATAGAAGAATTTAAGGAGGGGTATGCATTATTAGCTGGGGATTTTAATATGGTTATGGATAATAAAAGGGACAGGTCAAATCCCACTAATGCTGAAAAGAGGAACAATATGACTATATTGAATAAATTAGTAAAAGAAAATGATTATTTAGATTCGTGGCGCTTACTTTACGGGAATAGGCCTGGATTTTCATACTTTTCCCCAGTTCATCATACATACTCCAGGATAGATTATATATTTGTTTCAAAAGACTTTGCAACGAGGATTTGTAAAATGGAAATGGGGGTAATAAAAGTAACCGATCATGCCTTGTTAAGTTTAGAATTTACAGTTAAGAAAGATTATAAAGAGGCATATAGATGGAAGTTGAACACAAAGATATTGAAATACAATAAAATAGTAGATAAAATTCGGAAGGAACTGTCGGAGGCATGGGAAATTAATGAAAAAGGAGGAACAGCTGGGTCAGTCATTTGGGACACCATGAAGGCTGTAGCAAGAGGAATCTGTATTAGAGAAACATGTAGTTTAAAAAGACAACAACGTGCAGAACAGGAAAAGTTAGAGATAGAAATTAAAAACTTGGAGGAAAGATATTGGCGAAGTAAAGATAAATATAAATTAGTGGAAATACAAGCTAAGAAGAAACAATTAGAAAACTTAAATATAGAAGAGATTCAAAAGAATTTAATGTATATGAAAAGGGAATATTTTGAAAACAGTGATAAGAACTCGAGGTTGCTTGCCAAGCTCACACAAAAAGAAAAAGGGAGGAATGGGATAGAAACGTTGAAAGATAGTCGAGGGAATTATTGTCATGCAATGAAAGCTAAAATAAAAATTTTTCAGGAATTTTATCAGGAATTGTACAAGGGTAAAGAAATTCAACAAGAAAAGGTGGAGGAGTATATTGGAAGGTTTATAAAGAAGGAAATAAAATCAGAATATAAGGAGTTAATGGAGTCAGTAATAACTCAAAGAGAAGTTGAAGAAGTTATTGATAAGTTAAAAGTGGGTAAATCACCAGGAGCAGATGGTTTGGGTCCAGAATATTATAAGGTCTTCAAAGATTGTTTAGTTCCAAAATTAATGGAACTTTATAATAGGATATTATCAGGAGAGAAGATACCTGAATCATGGGAACATTCAGTGATAATTCTGATCCCAAAACCAGATAAAGATTTGACTAATCCTGATTCTTATAGACCTATTTCTTTAATTAATCAGGATGCTAAAATTTTTACATCTATTATGGCCAAACGATTAAATAAATTTTTGGCAGAATATATAGGAGCAGATCAATGTGGGTTTGTGGTAGGAAGACATATGCATAATTTAGTGGGTAGAGTTTTAAATGTAATAAATGTAATAAAAAAAGCAAATATTAAGGCAGGTATTATGGCATTAGATATTTTTAAAGCTTTTGATTGTGTGAGCTGGCAGGCACTAAAGAGTATTATAGATAAATTGGGATTTGGAAATAAATTTAAAAATGTAATAGAACAGTTATATTCCCAAAATACGGCGGTAGTGGTGGTAAATGACGGACTTACTGAAAAGATACGACTAGCCAGAGGAACAAGACAAGGATGTCCGCTCTCGCCGGTCCTTTTTTTAATGGTTATGGAAGTTTTGGCGAAGGCACTAAGGGAGGATAAAGAATTAGAAGGAATTGGAGAGGTAAGGGAGATAAAGCTAAACATGTTTGCGGATGATACTTTATTGACCATTAAGAATCCATTAAGAAAATTAGAAAGAATTAAATATCAGTTGAGGGAATTTGAGGAAATTACAGGGTTAAAAATAAATTGGTCTAAATCAGAGATGATGTTGTTTAACTATACTAAGAAGGAAGAAAAGGATTGGGAATTTAAGGGGATGGAATTGAAAGTTAAGAATGAGATTAAATACTTGGGAATTAAAATTACAAAAAATCTAGAGAATTTAGAAAGGGAAAATTTAACGAGGTTAAAGAAGGAGGTATTAGAGAAATTGGAGAAATATAAAAGATTAAATTTATCTTGGTTTGGGAGAATAGCTTTGATAAAAATGAAGATACTAGCTAAAATTAATTTCGTATTTAGGATGCTACCTATAAAAGTATCAGAAACCGAGATAAAAAGTTGGCAAAATATTATTAATAAATATTGTAATGGAGAAAAGAGAGCAAGAGTGAATAAAAATAATTGGTACCTAAGCCAAAAAAAGGGGGGAATGGGTCTCCCAAACATAAAATTATACTACGTAGCAAATAGATTAAGACATGTTGTAGAAGCAATTATGGGAGTAGGAGATTTATACTGGATGGAAGAAAAAATCATAAGTAAGGTAGAGATGAATCTGGAGAATGTTTTTTTTAAAGATGGAGGAAGAAAATGGGTTGGAAGTATAGATAATCCACTCCTGAGGACTCAATGGGAAATTTGGAGCAAATTTAAAGGGAAGCTGCTTCCGAGCAACTCTCCCTTAGCACCGATAATAATGTTAAAGAATTTCCCAGAGGATCTAAAGGGTAGATTATGTAAAATATTAAAAGAGAAAAATAAAATAAAATTAAAGGATTGGGTAAGAGATATTAAAACAAGAGAAGATATGGAAAATTTGTTAAAGGAGAAGAAGCTATCTTGGCTAGAATATGGTCAATTAGAACAATGGAATAAAAAGTGGATTAAAGATAATAGAATGTGCAGAAAGATGACGAGGTTTGAAGAATTAGTAGTAAGTAAGGAGAAAGGAAAAGGAGGTAGTATAGTTTCAAAAGGATTAATGAGTGAAATATATAAAATATTGTTAGAGAAGGAGTTTAGAGAGAATACAGAGAAAGTGATTTGGGAATCAGATTTGAAGATACAAATAGGGCGACAGAGCTGGGAGGGACTATGGAAACAAAGAGTGTTGAGAAGTTTATCAGTAAGAATAAAGGAGAATTATTTTAAAATTTTATGGAGGTGGTACCTAACCCCGGTTAGATTGAACAAGATAAGTGATCAACATTCAGCAAATTGTTGGAGAGGATGTGGGGAAAAAGGAACGTATTTACATATGTGGTGGCAATGCAAATATGTACAAAGATTATGGAAGATGGTGTTCTCAGAAATTGAAGAAATAGTGGGAATGAAAATAGAACAAACACCAAAAATAGCATTGCTGTCACTATTTGAAGATATAAAGTGTGGAAAAGGAACTATAGAGCTGATATCGAGTTTGTTGGTTGCAGCACGATTGATGATAGCTAGGAACTGGAAGATCCAAGGGGAATATTCTATTGAGGAGTGGTATAAAGTAGTATGGGATATAGCCATTAATGATAAACTGACATGTAATATTAAGTGGAGAAAAGGCGTAACTAAAATAAATGAGTTCGAAGGAATTTGGAAACAGTTCCTAGTGTTCGTGTTTACTAAGGGAAATGGGAAACCACCATCAGAAGAAACGATTAGATTTTGGACTCAAGAATGATCCCGAGGTGGGGGGTGCACTTTTATGTTAAGAATGAAAATGTTGTAGTGTGATAAGGCATATGTAATAGTTTTTGATATTTGTACTCAACAATTATTCAATATGTATGAAGCAGATATTTGATGTATTTCTTTTTCTTATTGTGTTTGTTTCAATTATATTTTGGAAATGTTCATTTATGTTTATATAGTGTTGAAAATGAATAAAAATTATTAAAAAAAAAAAAAAAGAACCGAATGTACAGATTGTCCTAAAGCAAGTATGCTAGTGTGTAAGAGGCCACCGCCGTTGAGTGGCAACTGAGGGGGCAGGAGCACCTGGCGCCTTTACCTATGGATGTTACCAGGTGGCAATATGGCATGGAGGATGCTGACTCAGTACTATAAAGAAAGGGCTACTGAGGTGCTACAGCTAGGAAGGAAGGATGTCCATTGCTGGAAAACCCAGTTCTTTTTTGGCTTAGTTTTACATGTGAATCCTGCACTGTGGTTTAACTATGGGTTGTTAAGCACAAACAAGTATTCTTAGAGCATGTAAAAATTGCAGGCTTAAACTAACAGTTAAAATTGCATTATTATGAAGAACACTTTTAGGTGAAGAATGTGGATTTAAGACTACTGCGTCAGAGAACTCTATGGGCTCAATTATTATTATTATTATTATTAATTTATTTAGCACCATCAATGTACATGGTGCTGTACATAGTAAAAGAATAAAAACAGCAACACCCTGCCACATAGGCTTACATTCTAATAAAATCATAATAAAACAATAAGAAAGGGAAGAGAATGCACCAAATAGGCACAGGGGACAATAACAGTAACAGTGTGAAAGTAAGATGGAAATGGAGCTCTTCACTTACTTCTCCATTCATTCGAATAGAATGGGCAGTGTCTTGCACACTGAGAGAGAACTACATCAATTTAAATCAGCTCCTTTTTGTCTGGATTGTGCATTTTACACAGCAAGAACATGGCAATGTTCTACACCCACCCTCCTCAACCTGGTGCCTCCCAGATGTATGAGACTACAACTCTCATCATTCCCAGTGGGATGACAATCTGGAGGGCATTGGGTTGAGGAAGACTGCTCTGTACTGCATATATTTTGCAGCCAAGTGGAGAGCTAACTCTGGAGCAATTCTGGGATAGACCCAATAGAGGGCTCCCTCTAGACTAGGCTAGAGCATCTCTGGGATGCAAGGATTGGATAAATGTGGGACAAGCTAGTGATCATGTGTGGGCAGGATATCAAGGCTTGTCTGCAAAAGCAGAGAAACAACTTTTCCAACATTGCCACAGCACTCCAATTCATTGTGAGGTGCAACAGCACCTGGTGAGGTGACGCAACTAGGAGGTAAGGATATCCATCACTGGGAAATCCCTTTCATTCCTGGCTCGACAGAGTGCCACAGGCTGTACGACTTGCTTTGCATCTGTGAGCTGAGCTGAGAGCTGTTCCCTATGCTCCAAGAACTTTTTTGCACTTTATTTTGGAAGGTTCTGCCATTTGGGCAAATTACGGTCAAATTATTGCACAACATTTCCGTAGTTTGCGCAAATTGAATTCTTTTGAACTGCCCAGAGAGCCTCGGCTATTGCATGGTATATAAATGAAATAAATAAATAAATATGTTAAATTGTTCATGTCACAGCTTGCAGAACCTTCCCCCAAATACGCAAAATTCCCAGAAAATCTGCAAGCTGGTACGGCTCACTGCAGACCAACTTGGGCACCTCAGCAGGAATCAAAACAAGTTGGGTGGGGGACAAGTCTAGGAACCCCCGCCCTCCCAAATGGATGTCTCTGACATCCTTACTAGGAAGTAAAAGCATTCTATTGCTGAACAACGGGGAGAGAGGGAATGGACCCAACGCCTTGGCCTTCGGGTCTTGTGATGCGGCAATGGAAGCATGGCAGCTCCCTGGCCAGTAGGGACATTATTGCTGACTGGTTAGTAAAACATGCTGAGTGCTGCAAAAAACTTCCCAAAATTCAGGGAACAGCCCACAGCTTGGCAATTTTAACTAGTGTTAGTTTAAGCCTGCGATCTTTACATGCTCAAAGAATATTTGTTTGTGCTTAACAACCCATAGGGGTGGGGATTATCCTTTCTTTCCCTTGTACTGTTTCCTCAATTTCAATTGCCTCTCTGAAGCTGCCTTTAGCTCCACAGGGGAGAAATAAAGATGCCCTAGGGAATGCATCTAATGAATGGGGCATTGCCCCATGAACTTTATGCCAAAATAAATGTTGCAGCATTTAAGGTGCTACAGGACTTTATTTTTGCTACTGCAGTTTTTTTCCAGGGATGGGGATTTTGACAGGGGAAATAATGTATGAGGAAACACCACCGCTCACAATTTTGGGAGAAGCAAAACAAAAGTGGAAGATCTGTGATTATAGATCATGTCTAGATTTGTTCTTCAGCACAGAAGGGAAAATTTCAGGCATAGCTTCTTCCATTACTATAGAACTGTGATGCAAAATGACACACCTGGCAAAATTCTCCACTCAGGGTATAAGAATCCACTCAGAGTTTGGAGTTGACATGCTTAAATTCAACCACATTTTGTTCTATGATCTTGTAAAAGCAAAATATCTTATTTCTTACAATAATATCAATCTTTTCTTCCATTCCCTGACTGTATCCCTGAAAGCAAACCTTTTCCAGAAATGACTTTTGGGCTTTGCTTTGTTGTTGAAGGTGCCGCTCAGGAATAACAGGCCAACGGTGTGATCGGTGTGCTCCTGGCTCCTATAGTTTTCCAAACTGCAAACCTTGCAAATGTAACAGAGGAGGGACAGAACCAAACGTTTGTAATCCTCATACAGGAGTTTGCCTCTGTAAGGTCAGGTGCTTTTGCATTCAGACAAATGGTGTGGTTATCATCTGTTGGCTATTTATCCTTATTTAACTGGAAATAATCATGGTTCCCATATTTTTTTTAACAAAATAATAATAAATATGAATTAGAAGTATAACATTATCTTTGTCAGAATTACCATATCATAAAATAAAAGGTAATTTTCAAAATGAAGTTAATGCAGACAGATAAAAGGAATTACTTTTTCATACAGCACATAGATATTAAACTATGGAATTCACTACCACAAAATGTAGTGGATGGCTTCAAAAGTAATTTGACAAGTTCAAGGAAGATAAGGCTATCAATGACTACCAGTCATGATCTAGATCTAGATATAGATATAGATGTTGTGAACCACTCAGAGAGCTTCAACTATTGGGTAGTATAGAAATGTAATACTCTGTACAGCACCATGTACATTGATGGTGCTATATAAATAAATAAATAAATAATAATAATAATAATAATAATAATATACTTCCAGTATCAGAGGCAGTATAGAGGCCTCTCTATACCAGTTCCTGGGGATCATGAGTGGAATGGTGCTATTGCACTCATGCCCTACTCATGGGCTTCCCTTGGGCATCTGATTGGCCATTGTGAGAATAGATTGCTGAATTAGATAGGCCGTTATTCTGATCCATCATGGCTTTTACTTATGTTCTTAATTTCCTAATGAGATGGATTGTGTATTTGTTACTGTAGCACCTGGCATTATGGAGGTTTGCAATCAAAGTGTGGGAAGGAAACAAATGGTAACATTGTTGTTTCTTGAGCATGTATCTCACTAGTCTTCCCCTATTTCAGGGGTGCAGCCAACCTCCCATAGTAATCAATAGGAAAATGTCCATTGAACTGTACAATTATGTACAAATTGATCAATGAAGAGGAGCTCTTGAGCATAAAGAGGTTTTGTTAAGAACATAAGAGGCATGCTGAATCAGACCAAGCAAGGCCGTGAACACCGTTCTCTGTTACACTGTATGTGTGTTACAGCTATTTTCATGTATATATTACTACAGGAGCATTATGTGGAAACATTTAATGACTTATTACAACTGACTTATAGGAGAATGTTGAAGGTATTCAATGTGACACGTGCCGCTCTGGATCATTTTATTTGGACTCCACTAATCTGAAGGGTTGCACCTCATGCTTTTGTTTCGGAGCAACCAATATTTGTCGCAGTACAAACAAATATAGAGTAACGGTATGTTTTCTACAAGTTATTATTTTTGCTAAAGGATGCTGCTAGGCAAAATAGCACCTGATCTGCTTTCAGCCATCTTGTTTGGTTCGTTTAAGTTAAAAGCAGCACCGGGTTGGGGCATTGGATTGGGGCTGTAGTACAAGGTGAACTATTGGGGAATGAGGAGTTTAATCTCCCCACATTTACATCCACACTGCATTGTTTGCCTAATTAAGCTTATTAAGCTTAGAGGATAGCTCCTTGTAGCAATGAAATTTCTTCATTGCCTCACATTTGGGAGGGCTTAGAATCTCCACACTTGCCACAGATGGATGTGTCTTGGCTTCCTTTTCTTCAACCTTTGGGATATCTTTGATTGTAGGATGCAGGTTGTCTTGCTTGTTTGCCGTCAGCAGAAGCAGAATGTTTTGCGCATCACTGTAATGCCCAAGCTCCATGTTCCACTAACCATCCCTGTGGTGAATCTCCCACCCACCAGACACATTGTTTATCAGGATGTAGCTTGTGAATCAGGGTAGTGAGTTTCCCAGCACCCACTCCATGTTGTGGGTGGCGGGCAGGGCTGCAGAAAGAGTGGAAGAAGTTAACTATCCGGTCCATTTGGGATCCCAAACTGGTGCTCCAGGGTTCCTGAGATGCCCCAATCATTTTCCTGGCTTTTGCATGCTTTCCCTCATCTTCTAAAAGATTGAAATGCCTCTCTGAAGGCTTAGTTACTGGCAGTAAGCGCTGTAAGTTTCAATATGCTCGTACTTTTGATCCTGCCCATTTGGCCCTACGCTACCACTGGAATACAGCAGTGACAGCTTCTCTGATATTGAACTTGGCTCTCAGGCCGAAAGAGGTTCAACACACACAGTTCTATATTAACGATATGGCCAGTGTGTGTGTGTGCATGCATTCACTGGGGGGGTCGGGAACATCACCTCAGTGATGCTGGAAGGGTGGTGCTCTTGGCAAAGAGTGAGAAAGCCTCACACAAACCAAAGAACCTTTTCCATGAGAAACCAGGCGGTCAAGCAAATGAACTGTTGTGCTGAGTGGAACGCTGTATTCAGTAACAGAAGCATCCCTTTGCATCTCCTGTCTGTTTTGCCGTTAGTTTGTTGATATGAGAAACTGGCACCTAGAAGATGTGGATAACAACATGAACATCCCTATAACTTTCAATCCAGGCAGCAACAGTGTCGTTGCTGACGTCCAAGAATTGCCTCCCTCTGTGCACAGTTTGTACTGGAGAGCACCCTCATCTTACCTGGGACAAAAGGTATATGACTTCTGAATCTCAATCTCTCTCTTTCTCATTGCCTCACAAAATTCCATCTTAGTTGAAATGTTTCTGCTCTTCTTTTACCCTCCTCAGAGGGGCAGCCTTTCTCGTTTTCTGCCATCCGTTTTTCCCCACGCCATATCTTTTATCTTGCCATTTAGTCTTAGCCTACCTAGCACATAGATGTAGTCGCATTTTATAGCAGCCAACAGCCCCTTGTGCCTATAGAAAGGCCTTTTGAAGACACATGATTGGGAGCATGTTCCTTTTTCCTGATCCCTCTGCATGTTATATATATTCTGTAACTGCGCTGGTCATGCTGGAAATGTCATTGCAAGGGCCAAAGCACTGAGAACATTGTGGTTTTAATAATGATAAATTATGTCATCCATAAGCTCTTGTAATCACGTCCATAATTTCTTTTCATACGTTGTTCAGCTTTCTTCGTATGGTGGCTACTTGAGTTATCAGGTGAAATCCTTTGGCTTACCTAGTGAAGGCATGACTCTACTGGGGAAAAAACCTGATGTGCAGCTAACTGTAAGTACAATGTTGCATGAAAATCTGAAAACCAGGATTCTTCTCATTGAACTGCTTTTTATGTCTTGTTTAGGCGATATTTTCATTCTGAGATATTGGGGGTGGGGGTAGAGATTGGAAGCTGTCCTTGTTCTCGCATGTTCCTTTCCCTGCTACTCACCTGATACAGTCCCTGTGGGAAGAGGTGAAAGCCTGAAATGTGTTTATCTTGATTACTACATGAGAGTAAATCTGTCAGAAATACGTTTTTAGCTCCCAGGAAGAAGGACACCTTCCATTCAAACAAACCTGGGATTTCCTGGTTTCAGCATTTTTTTAAGAAATAAGAAGAGCCCTGCTGGATCAGACCGAAGGCCTATCTAGTCCAGCATTCTGTTACCACAGTGTCCCACTGTATGCCTATGGAAAGCCGACAAGCAGAACAAGGGCGCTTCTACATGGGGCTTTTAACATGCATCTTTACTGGGGCTTCTTCTTCCGGATTCTTTGTGGGATTAAGATTGACTCCTTTACACACGTTTTTTTTCTGGGGGTGGAGGGAGGTTCTTTCTCTCCCTTTCTATATGCTTCAATACACCACCACTAAATGGTGCTGTGGTATAGTAGAATTGGGGAATATGGTTGCAAGGAGCAGGAGAAGTCCTGGGGGATGACGTCATGTGAAGGACCCACAAACTACTGTGAGTGGGCAAACATGAGCCCTCAAGAAAAGCCTCATGTAGAAAGGCTCCAAGAGTGCAATATCATCATCCCGCTCATGTTTCCCAGAAACTGGTATGCGTACATATATTTCATCTGATATTGGAAGTAAACCTCCCAGAGAGCTTCAGCTATGGGGTGGTATAATAATAATAATGATGATGATGATGATGATGATGATGATGATGATGATGATGATGCAGTCCTAATCTCTCCTCAGGTACCATCCTGATCTAAACAGAGGTTTTGCACTTTTGCTACTTTACAGTTTTTTAAAATGATGTGATAACTTTTAAATATTGTAGCTAAGCATTCATAGTATCTTCATTCTATACTTCGATGTTAACTGCATTACTCTTGATTAAGATTTTAAAACAACTGAATTATTTCTAAATCTCCCACAATATTGAGAAAACAAAAGAGTATTGGGGCATCTTAAAGCCCCAATATATATTATGCCATATGCTTCTATGGACTAGATTCCACTTCATCAGATGCATGAAGTGTTATGCTGAGTTACAAGTATATAAACACATTGTTGTGGGCGGAGTGCAAACAGTGAGGTCAGAGGGAAGTGAAACGCACAAAGTACAGACAATGACAAATACATATCTCTTGTACTGATTGTTGTGTGTTGTACATTGTTGCTTTAGATTTTAAGATGTTTCCTTTGTGAGCCGCTTTGAATCTATCTGGTAGAAAAAGTGAGATATACATTTTTTTAAAAAAATTGAGAAGCATGCTAATTTTGCATGCAAATACTACACTGATGTTGGAATGGTAATATTTTTTGCATAGGGGCACCGGATGAAAATAGTCTATGTGGATCCTAACGATCCTTTGCCTGACAAACAGTATTATGGATCAGTTCAGCTAGTTGAGGTAAGCATGATGAGAACTCGCATTCATAAATCGCTAGCTGTGGCATTTTCCCTTCACCTGTTATAGTACAACATCAGAAGCAACATATGCAAATGCTCTTGCTTCGAAGTACATTTTTAAGGCTGCGATCCTAAATGATTCTACTAGTGAGTAGGATCTTGCTTATGAGTAAACATGCAATAATTGTCCCTTTGATATTGTAAACATTGAATATATGTGAACAAACTGCATTACTGGGATTTTATTCTCTGAGGATACATATCCTCAAAATACTAAGTAAAGCTTCTCAATTTGGCTTCTATTTGCTTTTTTAAAAGTAGTATACTATCTAAAATTATCTGCAACTTTGTGAATATAAAACCTGTCTATTTTCTCACTACTTTGGTTTCCACCTACTTGCACCTAAAATGTGTGTTAGATCTGGGTAACTGCTTAATTTTATATTTAAAAAAAGGGGGGATTAGCTATTGTTTGTTTTGTCATCCTAGAAGTCCTAGTGGCAGTCCTAGGTGCAAGCAGAATCTGTCACATCACCTAGAAGAACCTAATCTAAACATTTGCTACCTCCACCCGCTTTCTATCTTAAAACTGTGACTAAATACAGACTCTGGGGGGGATCTACACTACTGCTTTTAAAGCGCTTTGAAAACGTTTTGAAAACTGTATATGCAGTGTGTCCTGGGCCCCAACAGTTGTTAAAACGGTTATAAAGCGCTTTAAAGCAGTAGTGTAGATCCCCCCCTCTGTATGGCTTCAACAACAGTCAACTTCCCCCCTTCTTCCTCACCATTTTTTTCTCTTTCTTTACCATCTAGCCTGATGTAGAGCTTTTGAGAACTTGAAAGCTTGCTTGAGTACAGTATTTGTGTACGGCAGAAATAAACAACAGTTTTGCAGTTTGAATGCAGGGAGAGTAGTGTGTTTTATTAGCACATGGCTGGAGGTATAGCATCCTTGGGGGGGTGGGGCGGTTGGTCTTGGAGAATCTGAGGCAGCGTTAGGATGCCGACTTTCAGAATGTAATTGCTTCTGCCTGCTTTGTTTGTGTATTTGTAAATAAACAGATATTACTGAGATGCTGTATTTCTCCATGCTCTCTCACTCATCCAAAGGAAACAGGGAAAGTAGGGAGCATATGTGGTATAATGGTTAGAGTGTTGGACTGGGACTTGGGAGATCTAGGTTCTAGTCCCGCTGGGTGACCTTGGGTCAGTCACTGGCTCTCACATGGTTGATGCGAGGATAACATGAAGAGGAAGAGGATCATGTAAGGCACCTTGGGCTCCTTGCAAAAGGAAAAAAAGTGGGATAATAATAATAATAATAATAATAATAATAATAATAATAATAATAATAATAATAGTTGAAAAGCAAAGCTGTGAAAATGGCATTAGGTTATTCTGTATAGTGGTGCTATGTTTTTCCAGGAACAATGTGCTGTATTTACACAGCTTGTTCTGACTGCTTGACAATTAAAAGTCAAGCTGGGTTCTTGTCTGTTTCATGTCCAGATTTGAAAAGTAAAGACACTTCCAGTTATATTTGTCCTTCAGCTATGCACGTGCTTGCTAATGGTTTGAGGCCATTCCAAAGAAATCACGTTTGATGTGTGAGATTTTCTCTTAGGCATTACAATTCAGGCTAAAACAAAGTCTGCCCACAAGGGCTCCATAGATGGTTAGCTATGGTCTACCAAGTGCCTTTATAACCAGTGTGAGTGAGTGGCCTCCAGGGCCACTTACTGTGCAGAGTGAATAGGACATAGGCCATTCCAGTTTCCTCTCCTGCCCCAATACCATTTCTCCACCCCCCATGCAGCATTCTGTGGCTACTGAGCATGCTCAGTCTTCATTGAGCTGTGTTGGGTTTCCCCTGTCTTGGGATTCTATTCCTGCCTTTGTTTTTGTTCTTTTGCAAAGCTTGGGTTTCTGACAAGCTTGTTGATACCCTTTTATTATGTGTGGATGGTGCTGTTTTGGCTATATAAGGATCCACATGTAGAGGGTGAGTTTGCTATTAGTATATAGCATATTGCCCTGATCCATTCCATCTGCTTCTGCCTTTCTATGTGATCTAAGACACGACAGGTGGCATGGCTCCCAAGAAGCACAGAACTACTAAATAGGGCCCCATTCTTTTGCTTGCATGTCTGTAGATGTTCCTTATGTTTTTACTTCTGTGCAGTACTTACATAAGTAAACTAGTGATTACTCCTTACTAAGCATCCCTTTAGAGTAGGGTAGGGAAACTGTGGCCTCCAGATATTGTTGCACTTTGTGGTAGTGGCTAAAGTGTTGGACTGGGAGTCGGGAGATCCGGGTTCTAGTCCCCACTCAGCCGTGGAAACCCACTGGGTGACTTTGGGCCAGTCTAAGACTCTCAGCTGAACTATCCTCACAGGGTTTTTGTTGTGAGGATAAAATGGAGAGGAGGAGGAGGATTATGTACGCTGCCTTGGAGGAAAACAGGTGGGATATAAATGCAATAATAAATGAATAAATAAGCTCCCACGAGCCCAGCCAACATGGCCAATGATCAGGGGGTTGTAGCCCAGCAAGATCTGGAGCGCCGCAGGTACTCCACCCCTGCATAGGACACCTTCCCCTATTTCACCCCTGCTGAAAACATTTGATCCGCTCCTAGTTCACTGTCATTGCAGGATGACTTTGAAGTTTGATCTCATTATTCTACCATGATTTTGAATGTCTCTTGCTTGGCTTTCCTCCCTTTTCTGACTTGAAGCACAATCCTATGCCTATTTAGGCAGAAAAAGTCTTACAATTCCCATGCTGGCTGGGGAATACTGGGAGTTGTAGGACTTTTTTCTGTCTAAACACCATGAAGGTTGCACCTTCAACCATTCTGCTGGTACCCCTTTCCATTAAACCGACAGCACCTGTTCATCCCCTCTTTCTATTGTTCAGGTTTTGCAGACATAAGGTATTGGACCTGTTTTACTTTTTGAAATTGACACCCCTCTTTCTGTGGAACACACTGAGCAGAATTTACTCCACAGCCAAACTTCCATTGTATCTTGAATTTGCAGGGAAACTTCAGACACGCAAGCAACAGTAACTTGGTATCTCGAGAGGAGCTGATGACGGTCCTGTCTAGACTAGATGGATTACAAATCAGAGGTTTTTACTTCACAGAATCTCAGCGGTTAACCTTGGGTGAGGTTGGTCTGGAAGAAGCCACCAGTACAGGAAATGGCGATGTTGCTTATAATGTAGAGACATGCTCCTGCCCTCCAGAATATGTGGGTGATTCATGCCAGGTAGGAGGTTTTCTTTATTTCTACTCTGAATCATTCATGAGACATTGCTCCTGAGAAGAATGTTGATTTAACTATAGCAAGGAAAGATTATTGTTCATGTAGATTTGACTTAAAAGTGCAGCAGAAATATATTTATGAACCATATTATCAGTTCCATGGAACATTTTTACTTAGATAATGTAGTTAACTTGTAGACATTGTACTGGATTCTGCTATCACTGATTTTGGAATATTTGTAACTTGTGTTTGCCTTCTTTTTCATTCATTCAAGTTATTTATTTATTTGTTTGTTTTATTGCATTTCTATACCGCCCAACAGCCGAAGCTATCTGGGCTGTTCACAAAAATTAAAACCATCAAATACAATCCACAGTATAAAAAAACCCCAAAATACAGAAAGTACAATATAAAAGCACAACCAGAATATGAAATCAATATGAAATATTATAAACCTATAACACCAAAAAGATACCATGTAAAGCAGAACAGATTAAGTCAGATTCTAAAGACCTGTAGAACAGAAAAGTTTGGCATTGATTCAGAGAAATATGCAGGGGCTGCAGTAGGCTTTTCAAGGGAGGAATGCATCTATGCATTTCACATAGTTTAGGCCTTTAATTACTAGTCAGCAGTAGTGGCCGTGCAACGTAGCCTGTCCCTGGCACCACAACGCACATTTCCACTAAGTTTCTACTGGTCATTGTGCTTGCATATGCTAAATATATAACTCCACATGATACTTTATGACTGATTTAGCCAAAATGGTTCAGAAGCAAAAGAGAGGAAAAATGGGCTTGAACCTAATCTGGAAATCTGGGTTTGGCTCCTGGGCCAACCCATGCTTCCCTGAGTGACCTTGAACAAATCACTGAATTTGAGTTCCAAAATTGCAGATTTTGGGGGTGGGGGAACATTAAGAGGGTATTTCAGTTGTTTGCACAAAGTCATAATCTCATATGCAAAATGCAGAGTAACAGTGCTACTTAATCCTAAGAACATTTGGGGCAGTTACAGACGACCACTTTACCAGACATTTACCTTGTACCTGGACCTATTTTCTGGCAGAAGAAAATATTATGCATGGATGGAAATGTAAAAGCAGTTGCTTGAAATGTCATCTAGCATATAGAGCTCAATGGCCAAGATGTTGCTATGCTATAAATCTCTTTACTCTTTAACTTCAGACGTGTCCTAAAAATGTTCTTCCCATGTGATAAGATTATACAAATGAACAAGCTGTCTTGTAGTAGTTTGGTTGTCTGTATGGACACCTAATTATGGGATGGCCAAATGGACAGAATACCTGTACCTTTAATAATATCATAGGAAGATGAATTTTGGCAGGTCCAGTTTGTCATGTGGGAGTTAGAAAAGTTGCACCTACTGAACTTGCCCCTTCTTCTATTAAAGGCAGAAGAACTCTGTCGGTGACCATGCTACTTATTTGGTATCATTTCACGGATTATCATCAAGGGCTTTTCCCAAGCAAATGTGCTTTAGATTGATGTGCAAGTCTGTCAGTTTTCTTCTCACGTTGCAATAAATATAGTACTTGTCAAATGTCATTTTTAAAAATACTTTCAGTGGTTATTTTAAAGAAACTTCACAGTCTGCCACATTCAATTGATCAGCATGCTGAGGCTTGTGTTTTATATAGGAATTTAACTTTTCCCATACCGCTTCCTACTTGCCACATACAACATGCCTCTTTTGTGTGATCTTTGCTTTCTTGTCCTGGTGTGATGAAAATATGTAGCCCAGAGGAAGCTGTAGAACTACTCCATGAAGTGGCTCACACACCCTACCCATTTCCACAGAATTACTCAGCCTGTGATTTATAGTTCTAATCATCTAGTACTGTCTGACTGTGTTAGGCAGGGAAAAGGTGATGTCTGCCACACCTTAAATTCAGATATACGCTCATTTGCAGGAATTACAAAGATTGTTAACCTCAGGAACTGTTCTGTATTGCACAACCTGACTCATTTATAAAGCTTAAAGGAGGGGCATATCACAGCATACAGATTGAGGCAGAAGCAGAACAATACGAGGTAGTATAAGGAAAAGGGCTGCATAGTGAAAAGACTTTTCTTGCATGCGAGCTGCAAAGGCTAAAGCTAAGCTAAATGAGGACTGGAATGCAGAGGCTGTGTAACCTTGGATGGCTAGTGCTGTGCATAGGCCTGAGGCACTGTTTGGGACATGCTACTCAACAGAGGATAGCATTTCCTCATCTTCAGGGCCAAGGGCAACAGCAACAAAGTCACTGGAATTTTAAACCAAGACAGGTAATGTGTGTTCTCCCTCTCTCTCTCTCCCCACTCTCTTTCCCTTTTAACTTTTTTTTTTAATATGACATAAAAGTGTGTTAAGTATTATTCTGGGCCAAGCCAACAACACAAAAGCTGATCTTTTGATCCATTGGACTACATTGTTTCATGATAGCAAACAGAATACCTGTTCTAAAACATTGCTGCTCTTCTGTGTAGCAAGTATTCATGTTTGAGTCATTAACAAGGCAGTCCTAAAACCACATATGCTAGATTTTACTAGAGTAAGTAAGATATCAGGAAATTGTTAGCCGGACGGTTCCTTTTTATATTGAAGACTGCAATCATGGTTCCAAATATTTAAGTTCACTTTTTCGGTTACTTTGAAATGCTGACTGCAAGAGGGGCAATATTTAAATAGACGGGAAGCAAATGTTTTGCTCTCCATGTGGGAACATTTGTGTCAGACATGTGTTATCTGTAAAAGAAATCTTTTTTCCCTTCAAGAAGTAGGTAGGAAATTGTATTTTGAGCATGCAAGGAAACTGTTGTAGCAGGGTAGCTCAACTTAAACTGATTCATTCCTATTAACTTGTCTCAAATATCACCATTATTTAATGTTTGGGTTGGCTCGTTATTAGCTTTAATTCAGCAGTGATCCATACCTTAAATCAGCCTTCCTTAACCGGATACCTTCCAGATGTGTTGGACTACAATTCCCCTCATTCCCAGCCAGCATGTAGTCCAAGACATCTAGAGAGCATGCCTTAAATGTTTGCTGTAATGGCTTGCTGTTGTGAATGGAATCAGTTGTAAAAAATATATATTCTAGTAGAGCCACTCATGTAGAATTGTTTATTTACAAAGTGACTGCTAATTTTCATTGTGTTTGCCCTCACAATAATCCTGTGAGACAGCTGCTGCTTCCTTCTCTTTTATTTTTATTGTTGCTGTTGTTTTACTGGGTTGATACATTTTACTTTGCCCATTGCTAAACAATGAAGAGAAAGGAAAGATCAGGCTTAAAGCCAAGTCTCCCAGATCCCAGTCTACCTGTAAATACTAAACAGGGCAGAGTTCACTATCTTACATCATTTTTGAGAGCTACATCTCTCTTCTGTTTCCATTTTATTATTATTCTGCTCTCCAAAATGCTTTTCCTTCACGTTGATCTCAAAGAGTAGTGTTGCCTCTTAAATGCTTCTAGCAGAGGAACATTCTTTTCATGCTTCACTTGTCTTTGGAACAAGCCTGTACGTACAAATTGTGCTTCATGTTATAGAATGCTTCTCATGGTCTAAGCATTGCTTTGTATATCCCCAGGTCAGGAAATCAGAATGAGTTAATATAGAGATGACATCAGAGCAAGTACTTTTGGAAATTAAACTATAAATTATTTTGAGATGTTGGATGAGCACTAATGAACAAACCAAGTTCTGCAGAAACTTCTGGGTTAATAGACAACATCTCTCACTATACATTAAATACTTCTCTATAACTGGAATTTAAAGGACCTATTCTGGAAATATTCTGCATAGCATATGAAATATGCCCTGTCAGAGCGTCCCTTTGGGGTTTAGGTTGAAAGCATCTTTCTTGACAGATCTCAGAGCACTGATACATACAGCTATTTTTCAAAAACTCGGGCAGTTCATGGAAATGGCAGACATTGGCCATGTTCAGATAATTATATCTCTTCTTAATAAGCTGAGTCATAAATAAGCAATTTGGCTGTTCACACAGCTATTTTCATGCAAGTGGATGAACAAGCCAGGAAGTCTCCCATTAAATACAGTTTTCTAGTTCATCTGAACCAGGAAACTATGGTGACCAGTTTTGGAACTAGCCAGGATATTATGGCATAGTTTCAGGTTGGCTTAATATCCTAGCTTGTTCTGAGTGGAACACTTCCTGGTTTGTTTGCTCATTTGCACAAACGGAGGAATGAAGGGGCTGCTTGTACACCTAAAATGTTCATTTGTATCTTGGCTTATTGTGCCAAGATATGACATGCAAGTGCAGCCTGTGTCTCTTCAACACACAATATGTACCCATGTGTTAGTGGTTAGCAATTCAGTTTCTTCGGCCTCAAAATCGTAAGTGTACAAATTAATTTTAAAGGTATGAACTTATAACTTTCTCAATAGGAATGCAGCCCTGGATTCTATCGTGAGAACAATGGGCTATCCACAGGACGGTGTGTTCCTTGCAATTGTAATGGAAATGCAAATAGATGCCTGGACGGTTCCGGAATTTGTATTGTAAGTAATAATAATAAACATTGTTGAAATGTATTATTATTCTTAATTACTAATTAGTGAAATGCTTGCTACTTTTGCTTCAACACAGCGCTCTGGGTTAAATCTAGTATCACTAGTGGGAGTGATGCATACATAGAGCTTCTCCTCGAAGTGAATGGTTCTATAAACTTGTTCAAATGGTTAAGTACATGAATAAAATGTAGAGACCTTTCATAACCATAGTAACTTCTTCTATAGAGTGGTAGCTGTGTTAATCTGATGCTGCCAAAACGACAGAGAATTTTGTGGTGCCTTAAAAGATTAGTTAATTTATTATGACATTACTTTACAAAAGCTTGTCAACTCTGATGTGTGGAACAACCTTCTCTTGCCATATTTATACATGCATTCTATAATATTTACTATTTGAGCAGAACTACCTGTTACAAGAGAGGCAGAACTGCTGTTGACACTCTATGGCTGCATTCATACAAACATATATGGGACATTTTTATTCTCCCAGTATTTTAACAGTCTATAAATAAATTTTAACTTGGTGTTTTAAATTTGTAATTTTGCATTGCTGCTGTTTTTATCTGGTTGAGCTTTTATATTGTATTTTATATTATGGTTTTATACTTTTGTTTTATACTTTGAATGTTTTTAATTTTTGTGAAACGCCCAGAGAGCTCCGGCTATTAGGCGGTATAGAAATGTAATAAATAAATAAATAATCAATCAATCAATCAATAGGAGAACTATCTCCCTTTAAACAATAATTCTATACAAAGTGTAAATATTACAAAATGCATGTATAAGTATCTCCAGCAAAGGAGATCGTTACCTTTTTGTGGTGCTGGAGCTTGAGCAACTCAAAGATGCCATGAGCTAAACCGTGAAGGGACACCCAAGACGGGAAGGTCATGGTAGAGAGGTCAGACTAAATACGATCGCTGGGGAAGGTAATGGCAACCCACCCCAGTATTCTTGCCGTGAAAACTAAATGGATCAGTACAACCAGAGATATGTCGGTATACCATCGGAAGATGGGACTCCCAGGTCAGAAGATGGTCAAAATGCTACTGGGGAGGAACAGAGGATAAGTTCAACTAGCCCCAGATGTGATGACGCAGCTAGCTCAAAGCTGAAAGGACGGCTAGCGGCCGATGGTGCTGGTGGTGAACGATGTTCTAAAGATCAACACACCATAGGAACTTGGAATGTAAGATCTATGAGCCAGGGCAAATTGGATGTGGTTATTGGTGAGATGTCAAGATTAAATATAGATATATTGGGTGTCAGTGAACTGAAATGGACTGGAATGGGCCACTTCACATCAGATCACCACCAGATCTACTACTGTGGACAAGAGGATCACAGAAGAAATGGAGTAGCCTTCATAATTAATAATAAAGTGGCTAAAGCAGTGCTTGGATACAATCCAAAAAATGATAGAATGATCTCAACTCAAATTCAGGGTAAGCCATTTAACATCACAGTGATCCAAATATATGCCCCAACCACAGATGCTGAAGAAGCAGAATTAGATCAGTTCTATGAGGATCTGCAGCACCTACTGGATAATACACCAAAAAGAGATGTTATTTTCATTACAGGAGACTGGAACGCTAAGGTGGGTAGTCAAATGACATCTGGAATTACAGGTAAGCATGGTCTAGGAGAATAAAATGAAGCGGAACATAGGCTGATAGAATTTTGCCAGGACAACTCACTGTGCATAACAAACACTCTCTTCCAACAACCTAAAAGACGGTTTTATACATGGACTTCACCAGATGGCCGACACCGAAATCAGATTGACTACATCCTTTGCAGCCAAAGGTGGCGGACATCTATACAGACGGTAAAAGCAAGACCTGGAGCTGACTGTAGATCAGATCATGAACTTCTTATTGCACAATTTAGAATCAAACTAAAGAGAATAGGGAAGACCCACAGATCAGTTAGATATGAGCTCACTAATATTCCTAATGAATATGCAGTGGAAGTGAAGAATATATTTAAAGGACTAGATTTAGTAGATAGGGTCCTGGAAGAACTATGGACAGAAGTTTGCAACATTGTCCAAGAGGTGGCAACAAAAAACGTCCCAAAGAAAAAAACAAGAAGGCAAGATGGCTGTCTGCTGAGACACTGGAAGTAGCCCAAGAAAGAAGGAAAGCAAAAAGCAACAGTGATTGGGGGAGATATGCCCAATTAAATGCAAAATTCCAGAGGTTAGCCAGAAGAGATAAGGAATTATTTTTAAACCACCAATGCGCGGAAGTGGAAGAAGACAATAGAATAGGAAGGACAAGAGACCTCTTCCAGAAAATTAGAAACATTGGAGGTAAATTCCAGGCAAAAAGGGGTATGATCAAAAACAAAGATGGCAAGGACCTAACAGAAACAGAAGAGATCAAGAAAAGGTGGCAAGAATATACGGAAGATCTGTATAGGAAGGATAATAATATCGGGGATAGCTCAGACGGTGTGGTCAGTGAGTTAGAGCCAGACATCTTGAAGAGTGAGGTTGAATGGGCCTTAAGAAGCATTGCTAATAACAAGGCAGCAGGCAACGACTGTATCCCAGCTGAACTGTTTAAAATACTGCAAGATGATGCTGTCAAGGTGATGCATGCCATATGTCAGCAAATTTGGAAAACACAAGAATGGCCATCAGACTGGAAAAAATCAACTTATATCCCCATACCAAAAAAGGGAAACACTAAAGAATGTTCCAACTATCGGACAGTGGCACTTATTTCACATGCCAGCAAGGTAATGCTCAAGATCCTGCAAGGTAGACTCCAGCAATTCATGGAGCGAGAATTGCCAGATGTACAAGCTGGATTTAGAAAAGGCAGAGGAACTAGGGACCAAATTGCCAATATCCGCTGGATAATGGAGAAAGCCAGGGAGTTCCAGAAAAACATCTATTTCTGTTTTATTGACTATTCTAAAGCCTTTGACTGTGTGGATCATAACAAACTGTGGCAAGTTCTTGGTGGTATGGGGATACCAAGTCATCTTGTCTGCCTCCTGAAGAATCTGTATAACAAACAAGTAGCAAGGGTAAGAACAGACCACGGAACAACGGACTGGTTTAAGACTGGGAAAGGAGTTGTATACTATCACCTTACCTATTCAACTTGTATGCAGAACACATCATGCGACATGCTGGGCTTGACGAATCCAAGGCTGGAGTTAAAATCGCAGGAAGAAACATTAACAATCTCAGATATGCAGATGACACCACTTTGATGGCTGAAAGCGAGGAGGAGCTGAGGAGCCTTATGACAAAGGGGAAAGAAGAAAGTGCAAAAGCTGGGTTGCAGTTAAACCTCAAAAAAACCAAGATTATGGCAACCAGCTTAATTGATAACTGGCAAATAGAGGGAGAAAACGTGGAGGCAGTGACAGACTTTGTATTTCTGGGCGCAAAGATTACTGCAGACGCTAACTGCAGCCAGGAAATCAGAAGACGTTTACTTCTTGGGAGGAGAGCAATGAAAATCTTGATAAAATAGTTAAGAGCAGAGACACCACACTGACAACAAAGGTCCGCATAGTTAAAGCAATGGTATTTCCCGTAGTAACCTATGGCTGCGAGAGCTGGACCATAAGGAAAGCTGAGCGAAGGAAGATAGATGCTTTTGAGAGTGCCTTGGACTGCAAGAAGATCAAACCCGTCCATACTCCAGGAAATAAAGCCAGACTGCTCACTTGAGGGAATGGTATTAAAGACAAAACTGAAGTACTTTGGCCACATAATGAGAAGACAGGATACCCTGGAGAAGATGCTGATGCTAGGGAAAGTGGAAGGCAAAAGGAAGAGGGGCCAACCAAGGGCAAGATGGATGGATGATATTCTGGAGGTGACAGACTTGACCTTTGGGGAGCTAGGAGTGGCGACAGCCGACAGAAAGCTCTGGCGTGGGCTGGTCCATGAAGTCACGAAGAGTTGGAAGCGACTAAACGAATAAACAACAACAAATGTATAAGTATGGCAAGAGGAGATCTTTCCACGCATTGGAAATCATCAGATATAATGCAGAATTATCTGGTTTCTATAAAACAATTTTGTAGTCAGTCATATTTTCTTGAAATGACTCCAAAAGACTGTGATTTTCAGTGCTGTTCTCAAAGCACCAATAGCACTATTTGTGGACTAAAACCTTGTATTATATTTCACTGCCTTTGTCCAAATAGTTTATTCTGGGGGAACAGAATCCCTAGGATCTTTTCCCCCTCGTTTCTTTTTCTTAAGTGAATATATTCACTGCTGGCTTCATTGCATGGTTTTGCCAGCTTTCCCTGCCCACTTCATGTAACATAGTTATTCATTGTAGACCTATTTTGCCTGCACTTAGATCCTTGACATTTTGCAATACTTCTCTTGTCTTTGGTTTTGACAGACCCTTTTGGGTTAAATATAGGAGTTGTAAGCCAAATCAGCATGTTCCAGGAGATGTATGAATCATAAGGCATTTTGATTGGAGAGACAGGACAGGTCATAACAAGAAAACACAGAGGCAGGAAGATCAAGAGGAGGATAGTTTACATCGTCCCAAGATAACAGTTTTGTAAATGTTGACTTTTCCACCTTAATGGCCATACAAACTACATTATAGATAGTGTCATATTTTTGTTACTAATTAATACGGCTTGCATTCCATTTGCGTAGGCAGTTTGCACCTTTTACTAACTATTCAATTCAATTTAAAATTGGAACATGAAAAATGTGCTATTATGTACCCCCAAGTTGTTGTTTTTTAAAAAAGTAATTTCTTGATGGTAGTTTCATGATGTAATCAACTTGAGTCGCTGTGACACCAACAGTGGCTTGAACTGCAGGAGGTCAACTAGCATGAGATGCATAGCAAGTGGCATAGAATCACTTAGTTCTGTGCTACTACTGTGGGTTAGTGGTAAGAGTGCTGGATGTAGAGTAGGCAGACATGGGTTCAAATGGTTGATCAGCCATGAAGCTCAGCCCTGGACCAGCTCCTCTTTCTCAGCCTGCTCTACGTCACAGATAGTTGCAAGAATAAAATGGAGGGTGGTGGTGAAGGAACCTGTATGCTACCCTGAAGGAAGAGTTGGATAAGAATGGAATTGGTGATGAAGACATACTTAACTCCCCTAAAATCATGTATAAGGACAAAAAGACTTCCAGCAGCTCTTACAATATCAAATGTGAGAAGATCAGGATCTCTCCCCCTTTCTCTTCAAGCTCTGCCCCTGCCGGTATACTGGCATGCATGGAAGGTGGTGGCTCTGATGTCAGTGGAGCAGTGCAGCACCTTGGATAGCTCCATTAGAGTTCTGACTGATTTTGACTGAAACTCGGAACAGATTCAATAACCCCCTGATGTCGGAGCCTCCAGCCTCCACTGCTGGCATGCCATGACAGAGGAATGACATAAGTAAGCACCAAATTATTATTGTTGCACTCGGACTAGAATTAAGATTTCCAGGTGGCTGGGAAAGCACCAGTGTAGTCCTTCTACGGGCACTGGGAATTTTAAGTCATATGCTAAGATGGTTAAATGTATGAAGAGTTATATCTTATTGGGCCGATCTAAGTTGGCTATTCATTTAGAGAGAGAACCAAGTTAATCATGTATACTAGTATTCGTAATGAATGCAAAGGTGGCAATGTAGGCTAGCCTCAATTCCAACACAGAGTATCTTAATTCCGAAATGGGTAGATCTTTTAATTCATGGCATGTTGACCAGCAGTTTAGCTATTGGAATATTCTAACATGTCTGGTGCCAGTAGGGTGAAAACTGCCCTTACACCCACTGTGGACAGAGTCTAATTTATTTGTTCAGTCTTGCAGTAATGTAAATAAGTGGAGTAAATGGTTCAAAGGCTTGGAGCAGATCAACTATACCTTTCTCCTCTTTTTCAGCCCCTCCCCCCCAAAAAAACAGGTTGTGGTTAACTTTTTTTTTTTTTAAAAAAAATTATTATTTATTTTCTAAAAGAACTGTCAGCATAATACTGCCGGTGAGAAGTGTGAACGTTGTAAAGAAGGTTATTTCGGAGATGCCAGTCAAGGAACCTGCAGGGTGTGTCGCTGCCCTTATACAAACAGGTATGGTGCGTGGGGGTAGGAACGGGAAGTCGTGTTTTTATTGTGCTTGGCACAAGCTCGCCTTCTGAAAGTATTGAGCCATGATTGTAATGAAAAGAGCTGTGTTTGTTAAGCGCTGTTCCTTTTTCAATCATTGGGGCTTTCCTGGGCATGTTTCTATTATTCCTTGCATACTTCTTTGCTTTTGATTATATTGGGATCTGCACAAGTCGAACTGGGCATAGGGGTGTAACTGGAAGAGGGCATGAGGAGGTAGTATTTATTCTCTCCAACTTTGTATTGTCTGTGGGTGTTGGTTTCTCTCAGCAATATTTTTATGAGTGCAAAATCACCACAAACCTACTTAATATACTTTGGGGTGAGGGACAGGTGAGCTCCTCTGCTTTAAATTGGTTTCCAAAGGTGGTAAGGATAATGATGGTGGCCACCCATGTGTGAATCTTTCAGTCTAAAATCTGTTGAACCATGCTTAGAGGATTATAAGTCCCTCCAACAGCAAACTCAGATGGTGAGTGCCAACAGGACTATAGCCAAAGTGGGGCTACTGAGAAAAAAAGAGGGAGATCTATGTATGAAACAGGGCAGCTCCAAGTTTTGCAGAAGTACAAAATCCTTAAAGGAAAAAAGAAAAATATTTGTATCCCATCCTATATCATTAGGATCTCAGGGAAGCATACAGATAAAATTATACATTATAAAACAATAAATATTCACAGCTAAAAACAAATTAAATCATTAATCAATCTCAGTATAGAATTTAAAAGCAGTAAAATCAATTAAAACAAGACAGTGTGCAGGCTGGTGGATTTAGCCAACAAAGGCTTTGTTAAAAAGCCATGTCTTAACCTGGCACCGAAATGAAGCCACTGCTGGTGCCAGTCGGGCCTCCAGGGGGAGGGCATTCCACAGCTGGGGTGCCACAACAGAGAAAGCCCTCTCCCATGTCCCACCATAGCGTATATCTCTCTTTGGTGGGGCACGGAGAAGGGCTCCTCCAACAGATCTTAGATCTCAGGCAGGCATATATAGGGAGAGGCGCTCCCTCAAGTATCGAGGTCCCAAGCCGCTTAGGCTTGATACCTCGATATTCAAGGTCATTACCAACACCTTGAATTTCGACAGGAAGCGTATAGGCAGCTAGTGCAAT
Source organism: Elgaria multicarinata webbii (assembly GCF_023053635.1). NCBI lineage: Eukaryota > Metazoa > Chordata > Lepidosauria > Squamata > Anguidae > Elgaria > Elgaria multicarinata. The sequence goes on from NC_086177.1 coordinate 57,863,903, forward strand.
TCCTTTAAGATCAGTGTTATATGGTCTCTGTGAGGTGCACTGGCCAGCAGTCTAGCTGCTGCATTTTGCACTAGCTGCAACTTCCGAGTTGTCTTCAAGGGCAGCCCCATGTAGAGTGCATTGCAGTAGTCTAATTGGGCAGTTACCAGTGCATGCACTACTGTGGCTAGGTTGTCCCTGTCCAGGAAAGGCTGTAGCTGGTGGAAGAGACTGAACATGCTTAGTAGTCATGGAATGTTGACTATCAGTTGGAAAAGAAAACTGGATGGGGGAATGAAATGGAATGGCATGGCTGGCTAGAGGAGGAAAAGGCTGACTGGCTGGAGCTCTAAAAAGGAGCACTTCTATTAGGAGGCGAGAATACAGTTGCAAACTCATTTGTAAGCTCCAATTTGCTTGCATATGCCATTTTTCACATAACTGTTGTTGATCTAGTATCCAATTTGAAGGAGATAGTTATGAGTAAAGGGAACAGAGTTATCCAAGCCTACTGTAAATGCATATTCATTTGAACATGTTTTTAAGGGAACCATCTTGTGTTCCCTGGGTAAGTGTCCTAGGGATCATAGGGTTGTTTGGATTCCTCCTTCTGAGGTCGGAGACAATGCTCTGACCTTGGGAAAGGGAGTCAGAGCTCCAATCCTCCTCCCCTGCCCTCTTGCAACTGATGCAGAAAGAACCGGCTGCCCTCCACAGTTGGAAAAGTGACAGAGGAGGAGGAGGAGGAGGAGGAGGGGGGGTGTCCCAGTGGGCTTGGAGGGCAGGAGACCAGAGAGGCCAGGATACAAGTTATCCTGAGACTCCTCCAGCCTCCTTCCCTCCCTCTCTGAAATGCCCTCCCTACGGAGCTAAAAAGCCCGCCTAGCGCAATCTGCAGGGAGGGACGACTGGGATGTAAAGATCACCTCTGCTGCTTCTTGTGCCCTGCACTAGATGATTGGATGCCTCCGATTTTGATCAATGAGGGCGCAGTCGCTAGGATTGCGCCTTAAGATACATTGTATTCACTTGTTAGTACAGGGCAGTATCCAAGCTGGCCAATGCACTCCTGCTTCAACTGTTATAGAAACGGAACCCACCACTTGTGGAACGAGGAACTAGCGGTTCGAAAAGAAACCCTGGATATGAGCAGAAACACTTACTTCCGGATAAGGACTGGTCAGCAAAGCTGCCTTCTACAAACTCTGCTGAACTGCCCTGTTTCGGAAATTAGCATTTCCACACGTTTCAGGTTGCATTTAGAATCGCTTGCTCCCCTTTGTGCTAAAGGCAGCATTGGATACTGCCCATAGTTCTCCAAAATTGGATGCCTGACCCAATTTAAGAAGCTACTGCTGGGTCTAAGGTTGGGGCAGATTGCAGCTGACTGATCATCCTGAAGCACTAAAATGTGGCCAAAAATATGTATGTTGGAGCGGGACAACCAGTGATAATATAGATAATGGAAGGTAATAATAAATTTCTTTATAGCTGAGCAGAGAAAGCACACTGTAGAATATGACGGTGTTTTTTTTCCATTTCCCAGAATAATGGGAATGGACCTGAATGGACCTAAATCTTTGGAGTGGGACTTGGCTAAAAATATTTGTGATATTGTGAAACAGAGAAATTCTGTAAAACTTAGAACTGGGATAATGAATGGCTGAGAGCATCAAACAGCCTTTGCCAGGTGCAGAAGCAGAGGTCAAGAGCCTTAAGAGAGTTTCTCTGGCAGACAATATATCAGAGAATTTGATGATGGCTGTGGTCATGACAACAGTGCTTGAAGATATCAGTAAACCTCTGTAGGCGTTTTCTTGGATCTACACTTTATATATACATCTTCATCCTCAGCTAAAATTCCTTTTATTTTTCAGTGCTCTTTCCTCTATAAAAACACAGATTTCCCATCTCAGGGGGAAATACAAAGGGATTTTAACAGGATTCAATCCTAATTAGGAAATAAGGGCCAATTAGATGAGATGTTAGCAATCTGTGACCAGATCTCCTATCTCTTTGTTTAAAAGCAGCCACTGGGAGTTGGGTCTAGACCACTGGGGGAGAAGGGAGTGTTCTTCTGATAGGAATGTAGGAAATTGCCTTATACTGAGTCAGACCATGGGTCTGTCTAGCCCAGAAGTGTCAACATGGACTGCCAGTTTTTCCTGCCCTACTGGGAATCTGGGACCTTCTGCATGCAAAGCATGTGTTCTACCACTGAGCCATGTGTGATGGTTCTTTATAGGATGGTCTGAGATAGGTATTGGGCAAATTCCAGCAGGCACTGGTAAACGTTAGCAATATTTATTGATGTTAAAAGAATTACATATTTTATTAACATTAACCGCAAAACTGAAAGTACTCTAATATCCCTATAATGTCTAATAACCCTTTAACTATTGGAGTTCACTTTCTGGATTTCATGGTCACTGATTTCCTGGTCATCTTGTTCTTTAAGGCAGCTGGTGATCTATGTCTTTCTCTGACTCGTTCTTTAGCTGCAGACCTCCCAATCTACCTGCTCCTCACATCCATCCTGTCCCATGTCATTCTCTCCAAATCCAGCTCTTTCACTGCCTGCAGTCCTCTTCCAGATGTAGTTTTTTTCCTTTCCCTCTTTTCCTTTTCCCAACACCCTCCTCATGGGACCAGGCTTAACTCCTCCCCCCCCTTTCTAACCGCCTCTTAATTGTCCGCCCCCTGTCCCCCTTCCTCCTTCCGAGCATTCCATTATTGTAGTACTGTTGTAGTACTTGCCACACATGGCCCCTCCCCTAACAGAAGAAACAGCAACTTGGGGAGGGGGCTTTACATTGGGAATCTGGCATAAAGCATTAACCTCTGCCCCCAGCACTACAGTCCTAGTTGATTGTGGGGGGCCATGGGTGCTGCTTTTGAAAGCAATTAAGGAGAGACAATCACAGATCTCCAGCTTCTCATCTAGTTTAGCCCTAAGGCCTATTAAACCCAATAGATCTTAATTCCCCCCAAAAATGTGTTTACGATCAGGACATTGGTGTTGCATTGACTCTATTATTATTTGAAAAATAATTGGATCAAGTAACATTTTGAATAGCAAACCTAAATGCTTCTCTGAACATCGGAGTTCAATGTCACTCATATGGTCACTTGGGCAGGATCTACACTACTGCTTTAAAACAGTTTATACAGTAGTGACAACTGTTGAGGCCCAGGACACACTCCATATGCAGTTTTCAAAACGTCATATCCTGCTTGGTGTAGATCTGGCCTTGCAGTTTATAGGAAATTTCTCAGAAGTCTTAGTATGTTCATAGGTGCATTTGACATATAACAAATAATCAAAGAAACTCATAGAGGAACAAATTATCAGAGGGATAGCTGTCTTTGCTGCAGCAAAAACAACAGTGTTTTGTTGCATCCTAAAGACTAACATATTCAGACTTTAGGATGCCATAAGACTCTTCGCTACTGCAATAGATGAAAGAGTACATTCAAATGTAATTATGATCTAAATATGCCTGTAGAAGTATAAAACATTTTCATTATTCTTTCGTGTGAATTTTATTTTTCTTTCCTTGCAGTTTTGCATCTGGCTGTGTGGAAAATGGTGAAGATATGCAATGCTTCTGCAAAGAAGGCTATACTGGAGTGCACTGTGAAAGGTATGTGACCTGTCTCAGTACTGGTTTTCTATGTAGAAAGTTCAAGCAAATCCTCTCGATGGAAAACAAACCACAGGTTGCAAAATACTGCGTATTCTCAGTGTTTGTCATACGCACATGCTTGGGCTGCAATCCAAAATGCTATGGGGCTTGAAAGCACGCAGAGAGCTTTCTGCAAGCATGAGCTACTGCATTTGATTCAAGGTGTCAGAATGCTCTGTATATCCCAGTGGGATTGTGTACACGGCACACTACTTGACTTTGATGTAAATTGTGAAGTGTTCCTATGATGCATTAAAGCCTTTGCATGCACCTTGAGGCTTTGAATCTGAGCAGTATTGTGTAATATGAATGTAGTCTAAAGAAAGCCGAGTGTGCTCAAACTCTGCTTGTGTCAAAGGAGCTTATGTACACTTACCTTTCTCTGGATCGACCCTTATATGAATGTACAAAGTATAGCCATATACAACTAGGGAAAACAATTCATATACAATCAGAGGAAAAGAATTGTCTTAAAATTTAAGGTTGCTTACAAGCTTCCAGTGTAGCATGAGTAACTATTAGAGTAGTTTGGATGGAAAGATCATATGGCCAACTGTACTCTTGTTTATTTGTTGTTTCAACCACCATGGTCATATCAACTTTACAGAAGCAATAAGCACTCAAAAACTATACAATGCAAAGAAGTAAAATACAAAAAGATATTTATAAGGTTTTCATTAGAGGGTGCCCACAAAGATATGAAAGTTCATTTTAATACAAAGAATTAAAATAAAAGTCACTAAGAATTTTCATTAAAAGGTCCATAAATGTATAAAAGTTAATATTACTGATATGTTAAAACTTTATGTTAAATTTCATCATTACAGTTCACCATACTGACCTCTATGAATCTTCTTCTCAGCTTTTGGGCAGCCACTGCGAACCTTGCAACTCTCTCACAAATTTGTCAGCATCAGAGAGCAAATATATAACTTTATCTTGATCATCACTGTCACATATATCCTATAACAGATTCAAAATAAATTTTGTCCTGGGTTCAGAATACAGTGAACAATATAATAAATAGCGGTTGAGGTCCTCTACAACTTGAGCACCATATGGCCAACTGGTAATACAGTGGCCAACAAAGGCCAGAGATTTAAAAAAAAGGGGGGTTGCATTTTCATTAGGTGGGATGACAAACATATGAGTCTCAAAGACAGGAATCCATAGTTAAACCCTTGCAGTAATGAGGTTTGGGTATAATCACATTGCAATGTTGTTTTCTCTTAACTCAGACTTGATGAAACATCACCTCTGTTGGCTGATTTCTTCTCCCTGCCACCTGTGCTCCTCCCTGCCCAACTTGGCGTACATAACCTTAAAATTACGCTCTTGCTTCATACATATAATAGCATGGTGTTGAATTTCATGGACACAGACTAATTTCTGTTTGAGATTCCAGGTGTCCTGAATTACGTATTTATAAAACGAGGAACAACTAATTATTACATAGTATGTAAAACTCTGACTTGACGGACCTGTCCTCTGTCGTGTAGGAGTTCTGAAAGAAACAGGATTCAGTCCAGTTTTCCAAAGCTTCAATCAAGAGACTGCCCCTTGAGACTGATTCACTTTCTGTAGCCCTCTAAATGGTTCATGGTGCATCTGAACCTGAATTTAGCAAAACACTTGATGGGATGTGTTGTGACATGTTATTTTATTTTGGTCAGAATAGACAATTGTAACTTAAATAGAATAAAATCACTAGATTTTATGTTGGATTTTATGCAAACCTTTAAGCCAACGGGAACCATTTCAAAGCAAGTTAATGTGTATTAATTCTCAGTTGCATATATGTGTTTATTTGGTGTGTGTTTTTGTAGCTGTGCTCCTGGTTATTTTGGAAATCCACTGAAATATGGAGGATACTGTCAGAAGTGTAATTGTCCTGATAATGGTCAGCTCATGAATTGTGATCGCCTGACTGGAGGTATGTGAAGTTGTACAGATATTCCTTGATAGTCCTATATTTCACTGGACAGTATAACACAAAGGAAACCATATGAGAAAGGAGAACTGGGGGTTGTCGATATGGTCTGTTTACCCTGTCGTGGCTGCACAGTGGCGCTACATTATTTATATGACGCTGTTTCTAGCCCCGAAACTATGCTTTTTTGCAGTGTGGTTTTACTGCGATTTATTTGTTGCTCCGTTGTCACCACATTGTTTCTCAGTCTGTCAGTGGTGGCCTTGGTTTGGGTCCAGTCAGTGGGCATTGCTGGGGGAAGATGCAAGTCTAGGGAAAGTCCAGGGTAAATGCGGGAAGACAGGTTAGGGGTCAGGGGGCGGGCTTGACAAGCTGAAAGGCCACCAGCGCTGCAGTTATTTGGCTGGATAGTCCATGCTCCCTCCTGCCATCTAAATTTATCATTCTCACTCCACAGCAACGCTGCTGTGGGGTTTTGAGGAAGTCAGCTGCAAAGCGGTGTCATATAGACACTCGCCTATTTGTGTGGAAATAAAAAATCATTTCCCTTGAGTAAGTGGTAAGTGCTAGAAAAAACTACTCAGTTTGAATTAGTATGTTCTGAGATGTTTACATTTACTTCGTAGGTTCTGGAGCTACGGCCAATATAAATTGAACAAATCAATTGGGAACAGACTCTGGCTGTAAAAGAGAATAACCTTTGAACATTCATATAGGATTATTCAAACATAGCCTTGTTTTTATTATGTTGTGACAAAGGTGACTCCAGGGCCAGATCTACACCAAGCAGGATATGACACTTCGAAAACAGTTTGAAAACTGTATATGCAGTGTGTCCTGGCCCCAACAGTTGTCACTACTGTTATAAACTGTTTTAAAGCAGTAGTACAGATCCTGCCCAGGGAAAGATGCAAAGGCTGTAAGGCAGCCTCCACAACCTGGCGCCTTCTAGATGTGTTAGACTACAATTCCCAGCACTCCCTAGCAAGTCATGGCTGGGTAAGGCACTGGGAGTTGTAGTCCAATACAATTGAAGGCTACTGGGCAAGGAAGGAAAGAAGAAAAAAGTAGAAAGCTGTCGAATTCATCTTGATTTCTTCAAATGACAGACTAGGCCATGGTCAAAGTCTACTTCGTTTACTGCAGCATGTAGGGCGGTGTTGCCTTAGATTAATTAGGATTTTTTTTTACACAGTGATTTCATGTGAATATGGGTAGATGTAGTGTACCGTGTGCTCAGCGGAGAAGTCATACTTTGAACACATATGCAGATACATATGCATACAAATACTATCAATGCTGAGTCCTAGGTAGCTGTCAGAAGTCAGCCAGGTGTGGAGCTAGGAAGTCAAATTTGAGCGACAAGGCCAGGTGCCTGAGCCAAGGAATACACAGAAATACACTGGAGCCAGGAAGACAGTGACCCTGTTTAGATGTTACAGTGGCAAATTGTGGGTTAATTAACCCACGAATTGCAGGACTGCGCTCCACATATAAGCAGCCCCACGTTTCCATTAACAACACTCAAATGCTGCATTCAAGGGTTGTTTCCTTAATGTTTGAACAGGGGCACTTGAGGCTATTTGTGAACTAAATAACCCTCGGGTTAACCCAACAACAAGCCATAGGTTGACTTGGGGTTGTTTAACTCTCAAACAACTCCAAGTGCTCCTGTTTGGATGTATATCTGGTTTTAATGTTCATTGTTTTTAACTTCTGTAAACTGCCCAGAGAGCTTCAGCTATGGAGCGGTATGTAAATGTAATAAATAAATTATTTATTTTTTTATTTTATTACATTTATATACTGCCCCACATCCGAAGCTCTCTGGGTGGTTCACAACAGCTAAAAACAGTAAACATTAAAAGTATACAAAATTTGAAATAAATGGAAACAACCCTCAGGCGTGGCATGAATCCCCTCACTCACAAGGTGGTGCTGGATGCTGCCATTAAGTCCGAACAGCATCTTTGATGCGCAGGCAAGCCCCAACCCAAACAGAAGCCCTTTCTGTGCAGGAACGCCATGCGGCCAGCTTGGATAGGAAAAACCAGTCCAGAGCCTTCTCTGAGAATACTTCACTGCCAGGAAGACATGCCAAGCTGCAGTTCTAATAGCTCACCGCACAGAGTAGCTGCAAAGGTTCCAGTTCTAGTCCTGCCAGCTTTTGAAATACAAAAGGAAACAAATAATATGAACTGACCGTGATTCTTTCTTTCTCAAAAGTATTTTTTTCCCCTGGTTTCCATTATGCTAAGTCTCCATAACTAGAATTGTGTTATTGGTGGCTATATCCTGAAGAAAGTATTTTAAAATGCTTTTCGCTTGGTGAAATTAAAGGTTGCCAGAACAAGTTATATCTTGACTCGGAATTCAGTTAATTTCAAGGTCTGAGATGCTTTTTCCAGCATCAGCAGTAGTATCACCTGTGCAGTTATTTTAGCAGGTTCTGATGTCATTGTGGTCTTGCACTAGACTATTGTAGCCTAGCATCCTCTGTGGATGCTGTTATTACTGTATAGGCTATAATAAAAGTCATATTTAATTGGCACTTTCCTTTAACGTATCACGAAATATATCTAGGGGGTATTTGAACATGTGATGGTCAGTGATTAAAAGCGATGGACTTCATCCATCCTCAGCCAAAAAAAAAAAAGGTCCAATTTGGGCTGCTAGCGTCATATAGTTTCTTGCCTGAATTGCTGCTTTCAACTCACTCAGCAGCAGATGGACAATTGATCCACTGGGTGGTTAAAGTTAGTAGACACATAGATGTTTCATAAAGAGTCTTGTGTTCCATGTAGCATAGGCTTAGTGCACATTAAGTATCCTAATTTCGCATTTTCTTAGCAGTGGTGCAGCTAAGTTATTTCAGACCCTGGACTTAATGATCTTGGGGTGGAGGACTTTAGATGACCATGTGGATTACTTCAGTTGGGAAGTATACAACTACTGTAGTCTTCATCTGACTACAGTAAATTGAAGGAAACAAGCTCGGTTCGGCATCTACAGAAATCGTGTTTGTGTATTTATTAGAAACGCTGTCTGACTTGTATGTTTTTATATATATATTTAACTTTTTAAAACTGCTTTGTTAAATAGAGTTTAATAAATATTTAATTTTTTAAAAAAACACACAACTAACATTGATTTTGCCCTTCCATTATCACCACATTCCATGTTTTACATCTGCTTCTACATAATATAAAGAGAGCAAAAAAGAAAGAAAAGTGTTTTCCAAGTCTAACACAAAAATGAAAAAACACCCTCTGGGCATGTGCAATTTCACATTTTAAACTCACTTAGATCATCATGACTACAGGAATGAATTGAAGTTTGCTTCTGCTGCCCTGATACTAAACAAAATCCTGCAATGCTGAGCATTCCTCAGCTAGCTGGATTATTATTATTTTTTGTTTAAAGACGCATAGGATTGTACCCTTACTTGGGAATAAGCACAGTTTTGTTGTAGAAGAGGATGATATATTTTAAAAGTAAAAATAATAAAATGAGCCTACATACCCGTCCGGCCACTCCCTGACTGTAAAATGATTTTTTTTAAAAAAGGAAAAGACATTTCACCAAGGACCAATGCTAGCTGCTCCACTGGTTCATTTATGGACTAAAGTTTGATTTTCAACCTGGGGGATGTCTATACACTCCAATAACCCTGCAGTGGCTGTGCAGTGGCGCTGCAATTTTTATATGACACAACTGCCAACTTGTAGCCACATCAGGATTCCCCCTCCCCAAACTGCGCATTTTCAAACTCTCAATTTACCTTTGCTCTGAGGCCATCATATTGTTTCCCAGCTTCAGTTCATGGCCCTCATTTCAGGCTATCCAGTGGGCGGAGCCCTGGGTAAGCGCAGGAATGCAGGGCTAGGATAGACCGTGCTCTGTGCTGCCCCATCTAGCTTTTTCCATTCGCAGCAGCAATGCTGCGGGTTTTTAAGCTAATCACCTTCCAATGCTGCGGCGTATATAGACACACACACACCGGATATGTATCAAATCACGGAATGTGAAAATAAGGACCCATTTTGAGGTTACTTTCAGTGGCTTGGTAGCTGCTGCAGTGTTGGAACCAACCCAATGAATCTGAACCATGTAAAGGTGCTCTTGGATGCAAAGCTGCTGTTGGTTTTGGACAGCTTGAGGCTTATTTTTGACCCTATCTAGCTAGGTACTGAGAGTTGTGTTCAGTTTTCATTGAGTGTAGGGGGCATCTACGGCATCACAATATCAGCTTTCTGATGACTATCTTCTGTATTTTCTATATACAATTCTAATTTGCCTCTCCTCTTTTTAATTTCCAGAATGCATAAGCCAAGAACCAAAAGATATAGATCCTCATGAAGATTGTGATTGTGAGTAATAGCAGTTGGATAGTCTGGATACTTGCTTATAGGATTTGCTTAAAGAAACATAATTGTTTTTACATCAGAGACTAGAGAGATCAACAATATTTGCTTTTATAATTTACCTGTTTCAAAACCTAATTAGTTGCGCACCTAAAGGAAGGGGGATAGGGTGGGGAAGCTACTCTGTAAAACGACTAGACATTAAGAGACATATAAGGAAGGGCCTCCGAAACTCAGGGCTTGGGTTTCTCACACCTTTGTTGTAGATGACAGTTTGTGGAAGGACATTCGTTTGATGTCACATTACTGTTTTCAGTGGGGCCGTTCTCTGCACATAGTAAAAACTAACACTTTGCACTCTTTGTCATATGCTCTTTTCCATTCAGCTTGTGATAGCTGTGTAATTACTTTGCTGAAGGATTTGAGCACAATGGGGGCAGAGCTCCATGTGATTAAGTTTCAGATGCAAAACGTCAATGCCAGTGCCCACACGCTGGGGCAGATGAAGCACCTGGAAGACCGTGTCCAACAACTGAAGGTAACTTGAAAATCTGACATTTCCAAGGCATGGGGGAGAAGAAGCATAAAGAAATAATGTCAATAATGTTCAGATGAACTGTACCATGAGGAGTCCTTTACAACCAGCCACAGCTGTGTGAAAACCACTTTTCTGTGAGATAATCCCATGTGGTTGGGGGTGGGGTGTCCAAATGATGTAGCCATGTGGATGGGCCAGTTCCTATGTTAAGTCCAGAGGAAAGCCCATTACAGCTACTCTAGATTAGACTAGAGCAATGTGTTATTTTGAGACAGCCTTTGAAATCTTCCTAGAAACCTCAGTTAGCCCAAACCAGGTCTGTTAGTTTACTACCTGGGACTGGCAAAATACATCTGGTTGTTCCTTTAGCAGCTACACTATCTGTGGGTCTATTTCCAAGCACAGTTCAAAGTGCTGGTGGTTATAGTTAAAGGTCACATGGCTTGAGATCCAAATACCTGAAAGGTGTCTCCCACATGACCCTGCCCTTGCTGATGTTACCTTTGGAGATATTTCTCAGGATGCTCCCACCCTCTGAGGATAGGCAAGGAGTGACAAAGCATAAGGACTTTTTGATTGTGGCCCCCCACTTTTGGACTGTTCTTGTGAGGCTCATCTGGCTCTTCCTTTTATGTCCTTTTTGTGCAGAGGTGAGCTTATTATTTCTGTTCTTGTCTCTGCTGGGTGTTGTAACTTGCTTTATTGTTTTAACACAATTGTTCAATATCATTTGTGAGCTGCCAGATACTGGAGGGTGGGGTATAATTTCTTTAAATAAATAAATCATAAAATTGGGTCACCTCACAGAAAAGAACAGCCTGTGACTACTTATAAAGTCGCTTGCTCTTGTCCATAATCCTGCACAGAATGAAACACATTTAAGTCAGGGTGTCAGGTCCCCTAGCCTCAGCTGCTAGGCCTGGTTTTGACAGAATTCGTTTCTAAGATGACTCTGCGTGGTGATAGACTTTGTGGAGTGGGAGACCTACTAATACTTTGCAGCTGAAAATACTCATAAGGCTTGTCTGCACACGGCTTCCCATGACCCCAGTTCATCACTTTCACACAAACCTATACATTTGGGAAGTTATACTGTTAGTTTTACCCTACCCAGTGCCTGTTTACCCTACCCTGTGCCTGTTTGCATTCTCTTCCCCTCCTTATTGTTTTATTATGATTTTATTAGAATGTAAGCCTATGCGGCAGGGTCTTGCTATTTACTGTTTTACTCTGTACAGCACCATGTACATTGATGGTGCTATATAAATAAATAAATAATAATAATAAGTTGCATCCTAAGTAAGACCTATGAGGTAGGGTTTTGTATGCCCTCTCTCCATGTAGACCATGGACCTGCCTGGGTATTAAGATCTGGGAGGCCCTTTTGAGGGCACCATTACCTGCAGAGCATGAAAGGGCTTTTTTCTATGTTGCCCCCAAGCTATGGAATGAGATCCCCCCAGAATTAGATTGGCCCCCACTCTCTGGGCCTTTAGAAAGGGGGTAAAGATGTATCTTTTCAATTCAGCCCCATAAGAAGTAGCGTCATAATGTTTTTACCGTGCTTAACGTTCTTGTTTTTATTATTTTAAGGTTTATTGTTTTAAATTATTGTATACCATCTCGATCTGTTTTTGGCAGATAAGGTGGCATATAATTGTTAAGAATAAAATAAATAAATAGACTGTGGTTTTGCATGTCTTGTCCTCTCCTGCCCAGCTCTCATGAACTGACTCTCTGAATTGATTCTCTGATTATTTTCTGTCTGCCATGTGGACTATCTGCTGTGTAGGCTATGCAGTTGCCATATGTTATACAACAACAAATGAATTTGTTCTGATTAGCACTAAACACCTAGATGCATTTTATAGGAAGTTAACAGCCTGCTCCTATATGTGTTTATTCAGAAGTGTGCCTAACTGAGTTTAATTATGATTCCTTCCATGTGTGTTGGTTTGCAGCCTAGGACTTTCAACATATATTTTTTTCATATATAGATGACCTAGGGTTGTGTCTAGATCAAATACATTTTTAGTCCAAATCCACACCGAACGTGAATTCAGTTTTGGGCTCTATCATACACCCTTTTTCTTCTTTGCCT